>NW_024582059.1:19586750-19648950 GCF_017639235.1 Corvus kubaryi | reverse complement strand
CCTTCCTTCCTTCCTTCCTTCCTTCCTTCCTTCCTTCCTTCCTTCCTTCCTTCCTTCCTTCCTTCCTTCCTTCCTTCCTTCCTTCGCTTTTTTTCCCGTTTTTCCTTTCTCTGTCCCTCTGTCTCCACCCTGGGAGCGACTCCGGGGAGCGGAGCCGCTCGAGTCCCGGCCGGGCCGAGCCTGCCCAGCGCTTCCTTAGGATGCGGATGGTGTGAACGAACTCGGCCCTTCCCGCACGCCTCTGGGTCGTGTGGATGCTCTCTGTACCCGCTGGAACCCGGTGTTGGTGCCCCGGGCACTGCCCGGTGTTGTACACCCGAGGCCCTCGGTAACAGCGAGCCCCCTGGACACTTGTGCCCAGCGCCCCCGGCTGCTCACGGCTCTTCCCGTAGCCCATGGCTGGAAGGGAAAAAAATCCCATGTGTCCCCTAAAGAGCACTCCATGGAAGAGTGATGCAAAATCACCCTGAACAATTCTTACCCTGCGCTGTCTGTGCCCGAGAGCTTGGGTCTGTGGGGAAGTGTATTTTCCTGGAGCGTGGAAAAGCGGGATGGTGTGAAAATTAATTCTATTTTAATTACGAATCTTAGCTAAAGGGGAGGTATGTTGGTCCTCTACCTGCATCGCACGATGTTTCCTTCTATTTCTAAATAATCCCTTGTTGCTCTGAATTGTTTTAGTTTAAATTATAAAGCTGTGGAATACACTTGGAGAAAGGGCGCGTAGGATCTTGCCTCGCCTTAACTTTGGCATAGCTACACGAAGGGCACCTCCGGGAAGCTCGAGTTAAATCTCCGAGTTTGAATTCTTTTTTGTCCGACCTCGGGTCACTTCGCAAATATTCTAAAAGTAAAACCAAAAAAAAAAGTGCTCTCCTGCTGCTTGCAGTGGAGCGAGAGAGCGCTCGGCCGCGGCAGCCCCGCACGGCCGGCGCCGCAGCCCCGGGCTCAGGCTCGACTCCGGCAGCGGGCATGGAGAGGGGGGAGCGAGCGATTTGCATTTGAATTAGGGGGGGAGAAATGCTAAACCGCTTTTGGAAGTCCTGAGGTAGGCGCGGGGCGGCCCCTCTGCGTGTCCAGCACCCAGGGGAGCCTTTTTTCCTCCCTCCTGCTGAGGAGACGGTGCGGGGGCAGGGCTCCCCCCCGGCCTGGACCCGCTCCTCCCTCCTCGCAGCGCCCCGAGGGAGCTCTGCCAGGGCCGGGCACCGGCAGCGGCAGCAGCTTCGACCGCGGGTCCGCGCTGGCGCGGAGGGAAGCGGGGCCTGAGCCCGCAGCGCGGCCCTGCCTGCCCGGCCCGAGCTGCGGGACCGCCCGGGACTGTGCGGGCAGCGGGCGCTGCCAGCCCCACGCTCGGCCCGGCGGTACCGGCAGTACTGGGCCCTTTCCCCTCGCTCCGCATCTCCTTCCCGGCCCGGCTGGGAGTTCGCCGCCCGGCACCTCCAGGCTTGTTTTCTAGCGGAAAAAAAACCAAAACAAAACAATCCCTCCAGCACAAATTCTTTTCCTCCCTTCCCACTGTAAGGAACTGAGGGCATATTGAAAAAACGAGTGTTTATTTGCAACTTCTCCCCTAAAGATAGCATCGCAGGTGGGATGGCACCCATAGGGCTGCCCCTGCATGAGAAACGGATTCAAAAGCAGACGTCAGTATTACCTCCACTCTGTCTTTAATAACCGAAATATTCGAAAATATTAATATTTATTTCCTTTTCCATACTCAGCTGCTCTTTTCCCTAAGCAAAAGTAGTCAGGCAAAGTAGCTCAGAAGGCAGCCGGGGCTGTGCGGTGCCGCTCAGCAGCTGAGCAGCGGGTGGGGGACACCGTGAGAACCCCAGGCAAGCGGTGCGGGTGAAATCCACCCCAGCAACAAACTTCACTAACGGGGTGATCAAACCGCAGCCTGGAAACACCGCAGCCTGGAAACGCCGCAGCCGAAGGACTTCTTGAGCAGATGGGGTTACTAACCGGACCCGCTGCAGCCGGAGCTGCTCACCGATACCCGGCTGCGTTTCACCAGTTTCACGGGGTCTCATGGTAAGCGCTTCACCACTTCAGATAAAACAACTACCAAGTCCAGTAATGAGCGAGAGAACAGCCGCCAGGGCGAGCGGGGGGTGCGGGCGGAGAGGAAGAGAGAGCGGCCGGCCCGCGGCCGGGGCAGCGGAGAGCAGGGGCCAGTAGCATCCCGGAGGATGCAAAGCCGAGAGAGGAGGGCAGCTCCCGCAGAATCCCCGCGGGGCCTTGGGGAAGCAGCCCGCAGAGCCCCCGGGGACGGCAGGGTAGCGGGGATAGTGGGGTCCCGGGCTGTGAGGGGCGGGGGCCGGGGTCAGGGAGGGGCTGAGGTGCGATGAGGAGCCCAGTCTCTCCCGGTGGAAGTGGAGGTGTGAATGAATTCACAGAAGAAGCGTCGTCAAAAAAAAAAAAAAAAAGAAAAAAAAAGCTGTAGTTACTTGTTTGTTCGTTCGAGGCATAGGAAGTACGAGTGCTGGAGCAGCTGTGCCTCCAAAATTCACTTCGACCGGAATGGTCTCAGCTTATCTGAAAGGGGAAAAAAAAAAAAAAACAACCAAACCATGAGGACGCCTAAAATTAAAAGGTCGAACGTCCCGTGGCATTGCAGGGTCAGATGTTCTTCAAGCCGACGAGACAGAAGCCGCACTGCAGCACCGTGCCGCCCGCGGGGTCCGGCTGTGCGCGGGGTGTTGCCCCCGAGGGAGGCCTGGCTCTGCCCCACGGAGCTCTTCCAGCCCCCCAGCAGGGGGGACAGCGAACCCCACCTTGCCCAGCTTTTTCCTCGATAAGTCATCGTGACGGGGAGAGGAGCCTGTCTAAACTAAATCAAGTAGTCGCTTTATTTAGCAAATAAACTATTTTGCCACTGCCATACGTTCCTCACTGCAGGCAAGCAGCCGGTTACTCTCCTAAAGTGGTGGCTAGGTATATAGACACCTTTTTGTTGTAGCAGCACTGTAAAGCCACTGAATCATTTCTTGCCTGCCCTACGTCGTGGGAAGGAACTGAGCCAGGAAAGCATAATGTTCTTCTGGGTGCTAATTCGAACTCTTAATCAAGATCTGATTACCAAAAAGGAAGACAGAGCATAAAAACGCTATAAAGATTTAAATTTTTTTCTATCTTGGCCATAATTCACCCCACAAATGTGTCCATTATGGCATTCACTCTAGCCGGAAAATTGTGATGTTGTTGCAAGATTTCCTACAGTAGAGCTGCTGCCAATGATGATGAATAATCTCGGTCCATATGCTAGCTCTATACATCTCTACAGCACCAGCCTGCTCTCAGCCTCTTTCCGCTTCCTCAAAAACACGGAATATTTGAAGAACAGTAAAAGCTAATTAAAAATAGTTAATAGGTTAATCAGACTTGGTCTTATATTTATCTAATGCAGAGCACTGATTCTTTAGTGATGTAGTTTGAGGCATTACCACGAGCCAAGAAAATGAATCAGACATTTAATGGAGATGTGGAAACGGAAATTTCTTGTAAGACTACAAAATCGCACGCCAGTAATACACTAAAATATAATAACTTTATCATTAAAATTCCACGCATGAAATGCCATCTTCTGTGTCCTCTTGCTAGGCGATAAACTGAGACAAAGCTGGCCAGAAAATTTTTCAGGAGCCGGGCCTTTGGGTACATCTCACCTGCTTTTTAGCATTCTTGTCCCAGAGTGTCTGCCCGCAGACCTCTAGTGACAGCTAAAGTCAGAGGCGTCACTTCGCTGGCGACCCCACTGCGGACTCCCTGGGTTGCTCTTCAGAGTGCCAAGGACCACGAAACTCTGCCAGCTCTCGCTAGGGGTATGCTGGAGACGTCGAGCTAGGACTGGCACCGCTCTGCGTTAACTTACTTGTTCTGAGCGCGCAGGAATGGTTTGTACGGGGAGCAGCTTTCCCTCTCCAGCCGCTGGCGGATGCTGCGAGCTCTGCCTTCCCCGGGGGCTTCCAGGCACCTCTGAGGACACGCTCCCGTCACTTTGCCGCGCTAACGTTGTCGTCCGCGCATCCTGCCCGAATTTCTCTTTGCATTTACACTGAAGCGTATCCAGAGTAACTGGGAACGGAGGCTGAGACTGACTGGGAACAGGACACGGTCATTGCCTTTTTAAAACAGCTGCAAAGAGGAGGGTGTTGCAGGCTGCTGCCTGCACTCACCTCTGTTACCACTTCAGTATTTCTTTTGCTTTTCTTAAGTGAAATGTTCAAGCGTTTTCCATATCCTCAGCAAGGCAAAATATTTTTCTCGTTTCTGGAACATTGAGAATATTTGCTGCTGAAGCACAGCAGTTACTTTTACTTTTGATTTGCGATCGTTGGTTCAGCCTGACCCCTGCTGGGGAAAAGCCAGGAGGAAAGGATTACAAGCGCAGAGTGTCTATCTACAGGTTCGCCGGACACCATTCCTGGCACAGTACTGCTCCGAGCCCCATTCCGACCCCAGGCCCGTGTCCTGCTCAGACTCTGCCCACACTGCACGCTCCCCTCTCAGCAGTACAACTCTTACCTGGAGTTTGACCAGCTTACACCTCCAGAATCTGTCACCATCTGCGCTATTACACTGTGCATAATGATTTAAATATGGCCACAGGGGTCTGCTGCAGGTGCACCCACGCACCTCTCTGCTGGCATCCCGGCTCCAAAGGCCTGCTAACAACAGCCCTGTGGCATTACTGATTACCAGCCCTCGGTGTATTCTCACTAATTAATGCTCAACAGATTTCTCAACATTGCCACGTTTGTGCGGTGCTACCAAGCACTGCAGCCAGCACAGATGTGCCCGTGATGTGACCTGGCACTCAGACAAGGCACTTCCCTCTAACTTGCTAAGGGCTGAAGTCCTTGTGCTAGGGATGGCCCTCCTCTCCACTGGAAACAGGAGCAGCAGCAACGGGACTGCTGCTGCTTCTGCACACCTCAGTCTGAGATGTAATTGCTGGTGAGAGGCCTGCTCCATTTCCGGGTGGGGACCTCGTGGGGACTGGATGCATGTAGCTGATCAGCCCCAGGCAAGGAAACTATTTTAGAAACCCGCTGTTAACAGCGAGTCCAAAGTGTATGTGCTGTGGGCCAGGTGTGCAACAGCAGGGACAAGAAACTCTGGTGCTCCATCTCCCTCACTCATCTTTGCCGAAGGGCTGTGAAGGTGCCACTCTTCCAAAGTTACCTTCCTTTTCTCTTCCATTGTGCATTGCTGCACAGAAACTTCCCTCTGTGCAGTGTGTGTGCACATGAGATGTGGATAAAGACGGCAGTTTAGATCCAGCAGAAGTTCACCCATTGTCCCCCAGCCCTGGCTGGCCAGCTGAGCCTCCCAAGCACCTGCAGGGCAGTAAGTGCCCCTCACAACTGCTGGATATGGGTCCAGGCACTGCCCTGGCATCCACGTGGGTGATTTCTTGATGTGGATAACCACGTATCCTCTATGGCTAAACTAATGTCTGGCTTTACTTCTGTTCCACATTAGCAGCAGAATTGTATGGAAATTTAACTGGCAGACCTGGAGCTTTTATACAGTTTCTTTCACTCTGTGACACAAATATATGTACACTAGGCCATCGCTGCTATTGATCTTTAAGCAGCCCCACCACGGAAATCAGCAGTGAGAGCTTTGCTTAGAAATGGTTGGCACAGGGTAGTCCAGTGTCAGGGAACTGATAATCATTAAATTGACGATCTAAATGGGGGAGGGAGGGTGAAAGCAGTGGCGGTGGCTATCATTATGTACATAATTTTTAGAAAATCATATTTCAGCGTTGTCCATCCCATCAAAGGCTGACAGCCCTGCATTGATTAGCAGATTCAGCCCAAATGACGGAGAAAACCACTGACAGCGGTATACTTCGTACTACGACTTTGTTTAAGGAGAGATCATGCTTTCTCCGTTTCAGTTCCGGTGTAACCGAAGCAAGCCGAGCGACATCGGCGGGGTCGGGAGGACGGGGAGCTCGGGGAGCAGGGCTGGGGCGCGGCGCGGTTCGGGGAGCGCCCGGCGATCCCGGGGCTGGTTCCTGGCGCTGCCGTGCTCGCTCCGGCAGCTCCACCTAGCGAGGAGCCCTCGCCAGCCGCTGGAAACCACGGGAAGGTACAAACCTGTTTGTACAGTCAGGAAGGACAGGATGCATCTGCCTGTCCCATGCCGGTGGAGGCGGCTGTGCAGTAATGGAGGGGCAAGAGCATCTCCCTGGATGGGCCAGGGCTGGAGCCTCCACCATTGCTTTTGGTGTGCACAATTCCTGCCTTTGGCACTCCTGGAGCAGAGCAGCCTGGCAGTACGCTGAGCAGCAGCAAAGAGTCACTTCCCTCCCTCCCTCCGAGGTGTGGTGCCATCCAGGCCCGCAAACTCCACCCCTATGGCCCCAACAACAGCATAGGGGTTTGTTAAGGGGAACTGTGAGTGCTGCTCCATAGACTGAGGGGATGTGGTGGCTTCTGCCAGGCTCAACCCCATTCTCCGGAGGAGAGGATGAAGTGCCACGCACAACAGAGGGAGCAGGCTCACAGCTGGGGACGGCCCTGGGCAGGGAAGCACAGGAGGTTGGACCTGCTCTCCAGAGGTGTGAGGGAGCTGCTGAGGAAGCCGGAAGACCATTTGTCAGATTTTTCTGTAAGGCGCTGAATCCCTAGGAGAAGAGAACTGTTCAGTGGTTTGTTTTTTTCCCCCATGCTTTTCCCTCTCTAGTGAAGGATAGGAGATGTAGACCACTAAAATGCCTGCATCCAGAAGGGGCAATTTCCTACTGTGAAAGTCTGAATCCCAGCTCTCACCTCAGTTTGCAGTGGCAATGCCAAGAACTCCTGGGATAAAGCATACTGACTTTTCTCACTCCACAGAGGAAACTGACATTTTTCTACAGGTTTCTCAGTCATCTCTATCAGCTCCTGCTCTGATCACATTCACGCTTTCCTTTTCATCTCTCATAACCTGTGATGTCAAGTCACGTTCTGCAGCTTGCATGAACTTCTAGTGGCACTGGGGACGGGGCAGCAGGGAATTCTTGGCTGTAAGATACCCAGGTAATTTCTTCCAGTACTATCTTTGGTTAGGTGTCAGGAGGGCATGAAGGATGCTGTTCAGAAAGCACTGTGCTGGTACAGCAGCTGGCTGAAAGTGAGTCTTCTTGTGCTGGCAAACAGGGAATTTCTTTAGTTTGCAATTACATGAAAAAAAATATACCTGGATCAAAGAGTGAGTGAGCCTGAAGATACAGTTCTGGACTTCTTTCTCTTGTTTTGGCTTTGCACTGCAGGTTTTAGGTAAGCAGACATTTGTCTGGCACAATAATAGAAGCAGTAGAAAGCCACTTGCTGTGGTTGTTTTCCATTCCCAATTTGAGTCCCGTGCTTCTGGCAGTACCTGACTGAGGACCAGCCAGTTTGGTCAGAGCCCTGAAAAGAGCTAAAAATGCTAAAAAGCAGAATTGGTGCCTCTTTTGGGCAACTAGTACCCATTCCTCCTGGTTTTGCAGACCCCTCCTTCACTGTGATCAAGGCAGGCAGGCAGCAGAGAGGCTTGAGGGACAGGGACTGATGGAGCCCAGATACCTTTGCCCATTTAGCACACAGAGCAAGTCTCTAGAAAAAGCTGTCCAGAATCAAGCACTTTCCCAATAAATCTGACACCTTCACATAAAAAAAAGAGGCATAACAAGAACTTCCTGGGAGCTGCCTCTGCATGTGCTGGTGACTTAGGGAGGAGAAAAGTGAGATCAGGAGCAGGAGTGTTGTGGCATATGTCCAAAAGTCACCAGTCAAGATTTACTGAGAGGCTTTCAACTACAAACCTGGAAACACAAAGAAAAAAAGAGAAGAGGCCATGAGTCTCTGTCTTTTGAAGCTCACTTTGTCTTGGCTCTTCAAATAGGGGGGAAGATGCTTCTCTCAACATGTATCAAGGTTTGGAGAAAGATGGAAAAGATGCCAAATGTATAACCAGCTGGTAATTTCTAGTGTATTTTTATGGCTTTACCACTGGAAGACAACTTTCAGAGAATTCACCTAAGTGAATCTGTAGGAACACCTTTGTAAAGTACAAGATGTACTTCGGTCTGAAGACTACCACAACAAAATGGCAGCAAACCAAGACTTTACAGGGCAACCTTTCCAGATTGTGACTGTAATACTTGGCTTAATTGCATCCTGTCGGCTGCTCACCACTTACAAAATATACTCCGAGTGTGCCATAATGTTCCTCCTGTCCCACGAGATAAGATAGTTAGATGGTATTGCTGGCAAAACAGAGTGATATTTCATAAACTGCTAAAAATCAATGGTGATATGCCTGATCATACCTTAGATGAACTTTTCTCATGAACTGAAATGTAATAGAGTGGGTAATACTAGAGCTCAATTAAATGAAATGATATAAAACTTATTGAAAGTGACATAAAGAGGAGGGGAGCAAATCCAGTGACAGAGAGCAGAGACAAGTGCAGGCTGTGCTCCCTGCACCACAAATCAAGTAAACAGTAAATACTTCTTGTGGAAGCATTACTCTGACCTGAGAGTGGGAGATATTGCTGAAACCATCAAACAGCTTTTGCCTCGGCCTAAGATGGCAAAATTTCCACTGATGGGACCAGGGCTCAGCCTCATATCTGGCATGTGGGGGAACACACGACTATTTCCAGAGGATAAAATGGGGATTGCTGATAGTGTGGTAGGAAAGCCCATTCCCTGAGAGTCCATCCATCAGAGAGCATTGTGGTCTGCTCAGTTACACAGGAAGAACCAGAACAACCTGGGATTGAAGAGGGCAGTGATGTTTGGGCACAAACGGAGTTCCCTGGACATCATATAGAAGGAATTATCTCTTGCAGCTGGCTGTAAATTGCAGGCAGTTGTGGTGTTAAGGCTGGTGCCAACCGATATATATGTTAACATAGATGGTCTCCACCTCCAGGGAAACCTCTGGCAAGAGGCACCGGGCACAACCAGTTTGCTTGGCCAAGTTTTTCCTGTCAAGGAGGTGTTGCCAGACAGAGTGATGGGAGCTCTGAGGAGGCAATCAGTCTCCTCTTCCTTCCTCCTGCCCTTTCTGCTGCAGGCTGTGGGTTAGGGGGGCCTGACCTTGTCCTGTGAGGAATCAGGTGTCCCAGCACCCCCTGAGTCCCCACCAGGTTGGTACCACTCTGAAGGTGTTGGGAAGCTACCGTGCATGGGGTCGCCTGAAGGAGCTATTGTGTATCTAGTGAGGCCTTTTTAAAAGCCTCATATGAAACTTTATGAAGAATGGTTTGCTCTTCAGTCCTGCCCAAAACACACAGAGGGTAAGCTAGTGTCTCCAAATCCTTTAGACTGAATTTGTTGGGGGACAGCTGATTCTGCCAGTGCTATATTTTGTGGCACTTGTCTAGAATGGAGCCAGCTCTTCTTTTCTCTCTGGCAGCCACTTGTGTTTTGACAGAGTGGTGCCATTTGTCTCTTTAAACAATCCAGTGCTTACCCCTTTAGCCTTTCCCAGTTGGAGCTGTAAATGTACAGTCCTTACCCCTGGCATCAGCAAGTCTGTTTCTTCATCAGGCTTGTCTCCATCTTTTTCTGTGCCCACAGCTCCTTGCAAAAAGAAGAATTGCAAGTTATGGTATTCCAAAGAGAAGCTTGTATGAAAAGAAAGGATCTGCATGGATAATATAACATATAGTGAACATGCAATTGCACAGGAAGGGTGTGTTGCAAATTCATGGCATGTTCAGACAGCCTCAACAAGTTCAAGAATTAATTTCATGTCTGATGTGAAAACAGCAGCCAAGCACCCACCACATAGGAACCCTGTTTTGGTCTTGGATTTTTTTTGGAAAAAGTAAGACCATCCCTGGGATTATGGTAGGAATAAAGGATCAAGAATAACTCAGTAGCTGTGCAATACTCAGTCAGTTGGACCAAACAGAAGGTGACAGCTGCCTAGGGCAAAGGTTTCTGCTGCCAGAGCTTTCACAGCAGTCACTAGACTATGTTCCTCAGACTTCGGTGCATAACTTGGAAATAATGAGGTCAGTTTGTTTTGCTGCTTTGTTTTTTCTGGCATACAAGTGGCCTGTTTTATAAAGTTCAAATGTACAACTAATAAGCAAATAGTCGACCACAAATGCCACAGACTACAATGTTTTTATGCCAGACTAGCAAATGTAAACAGATTACACGACATATTAACTAAACACAAAAGAACAATTCAGTGCTGTCAGTGGATATAAATTACTAAAATATAGATACATATGCTCTCTTCAGGATGCCTTGGCAAAGTATCACTGGCTTTTGACCCCTGTTAAACCCAGTGAGGCAGTATTAGAGCTCATGCTGTATTCATTTAAAGGGGGGGGAAAGCAGCCTCTTTCATACGAGTCCCTATCTCAGTGCAGCTTTCCCTCTCTCCAGCACCTGAGTCTAGCACCTAGAGCTGGAGGAGAATTCATCCCAGAGTGTAGAGGTTGTGTAATAACAACCTTCTGACCCGGAATTTCAGCTTTAAGCATATCCTGAACACCTGGGCTCCTGTGCACTGTTTCAAGGCAGCACCAGGCCGTGTTTTGCAGCTCTTGGTTTTGTCAGGGAAACACAGGGTATTAATAGCTAGCCTTGTGCTTTGGAGAACAGTCATACAGCCTGATTGAGGCTGTTGTATCGCTGTTTCCTCTGCTTCTTTCTGACTGGGGGTTATCCTCTTTAATATTATTTAGGGATGCAAAAAGATTATAAATTGATTGAATGCAGCACATTCCAATATTGTTCGTAATTGATATTATTTAAGGGGATACTGAACTGTTGCTGACAAGGCCTGACATTACTACCTGTGCTGACCAGTAGGTATTGACATTTTCCACTTGTCTCACTTCTGTGCATTAATAGGAATCCATTAAAAAGAAACCCCAAACCCTGCAAACCACTTCTGTTTCTGAGACTGCCGGCAGTAGCGATCCTCAGTGTTACAACTGCAGATATGCCATTCTTTCCAACATACATTTTGAGCCAGATACTTTCTGTTCCCCAGGCTCTGAGCGGACAGGGAACCAGTTCCTTCCATTTCCTTCTGCTGCTGCAGCCATGAAGCAGCTCCACTCTGCCTCTCCGCCATGCAAGGGCCTTTCTGCTGCTCAGTGGAGACAGCAGCAGCTCCATGCCGGCTGCCTTTCTGTCAGGAGGCTGGATGCAGCTTGTGTAAGGGCTTATATAACTCTTTTAATGTCAGGGCTCCAGTTTCACGTCTCCCTGCAGAAAACTCCTCCTTTTGTACGTAGGTCGAGACACAGAGCAGAGGCAGCTCCAGGCTCAGCCGGCAGCAGGCAAGGGAGATCTGCCTGCTCTGAGTAACCGGAGTGCAGGGCAGGGGGGCAGCACAGCCGGGGCAGGTGATGTGTCCTAACTTTGGGCAGCTGGGGGAAGTGCAGGGTTTTGCTTGCTAGCGGCTTCCCTGTGCTGCAGATAATGTTGGGTAGGTAGATGAGGTTTGGGTTGTTTACTGGCAGCTTTGAGCCACTAAATTCACGTGGGAATAAAAGGCAAGACAGAGCAGCAGAAACCTCTGAGGTCTCCACACATCAAGACACAGAAATCCATCCAGAAGAGGTGATAATATCTGAACATCAGGAGAGTCGTCGGCTGACATGCTAATCCCTCTGTCCCGGGAGCACATAGAAGTTTCTGCCACACATTGTGAAACCATGCACGGTCACAGCATTTGGAGAAGTGATGTTACATTCCAGCCAGTGTAGTTACTTGCCCCACAGGAACCTGAGTAACAGGGTGTTGACTTGGAAAATTCCCATCTGACCAGTCTAACCAGGTACTTGGGCTCCCATGGCTGCAAGGTGCTGCAGCTGAGAAGCAGGACAACCACACTCCCACGATCTGCTTCATCCCTAAGCCCCCTGCTCCACAGCTCTTCTGGGAGCCCCTTGCCTCTTTCCTTTGAGCTGGAGAGGTTTGAAATGCTTTGCTGTGATACATCTGGTTTTGCTGTCCTTCCTCACATTTCTGAGCACTCCATGGGTGAAAAGGCACGTCACAGGAGCAGGAACACCTGGGTGGGAGAGAGGAGTGAAGCTAGGGCTGGATTCCTGCCTGATCCCGCTGGGGCCTAGTCCTTGTTTTTAATTTTCTCTCTCTCAGTGGCACTGCCCAGAGGGTTGTTCACTCCCTCACCCCACTGTCACCAGTTGTTCATTGCTTGCTGTCTTTATTACTCCCAAAATGCACTGACTCATCTTGAATGTGCCTTGCTTCTGCTCATTAATATGCATCGAGTACTTCACCTTTTCCTTCTTTGACATTATTGCTACTTTATTCCAACTTGCCATTTGCTAAACAAGTATTTTTTTCCTCTCAACTTTTCTAGATGACTTCTTTTCCCCTTCACTGTTTAGGTTAAGGATGGAGCACAGATGTAGAAGAAATGGAGGTTCCTACTCTTCTCCTGGATGGGATATAAAAATACGCCTAATGATCTTTATGCAGGTATTGAAGCATGATCTCTGTCTTATCAACCACAGAAGGGTTTTTTTCTGTGGCAAAAGAAATCTAGTCATTCTCAGCCCTATGTTCTTCAGGCCAGGTGCACCAGGAAAGGCTGTAACAAGGCATGTACTTCTTCAGCTAGACCCAGCTGCTCCACGGTGGAAAGTTGGTGTCCACCCCAATCCAGGCTACTGACCCATGTGTGGGACCTGCATGCTGGGGGAAACAGCTTGGATGTCTGCTCCACATGCTGCAGCAACCACGGTTGGCAAAGCTGTGGAGACCAGAAAAACCACTTCTTATTCTCTCTGTACAGAGAAAATAAATGTTTATGCTTTCCCCCAGACAGCTCCTCCCATGTGCAGGGCCAACAGGTTAAATGCACATCCTGCACTTGAAGTAAGGGAAACTGGTTTCTTCTGACAGCTTTGCTGGAGGGACACCCACAAGGAAAAACTCAATAGGAGAAACATACTGAAAGAGGAGAGAGTGAAAAGAACACCTCATTATTCATTGGGGTCCCCTCTGCTCACCCTGTATGGTTTAGGTTTCCCACCCTCTCTTTTTCTGAGTAGAGATGAATTTTTCCAACTCAATTTACCCCATCATACCTCACTTATGGAGAAATTATACTTAGCAAGAGTGAATTGTTAGAGAGTTCAGGTCATATGGTCAAATCACTGACCTGCAGTGGGCTGCTGCTGTCACCTTTGTCCATAATGTCAAAAACTTCTGTGGCCTGTCTGGCCTGGTGTTGGGTCTCTGCTTTGCCTTGTGCTGCAGCAGCCCTTCTCTTAGCACGCCAGGTTTTGCTGGTTTTTTGGGAATGCTGCAGACCTGCTACCTCCTGACACTGCCAGCAGTGCACGGGTGAAATCTTTCACAGAAATGGCTGATCTTCTGTCCACACTTGCTAGCAGCAAGACTGAAGTTGTTTTACTAATGTCATAATCCATGTCCACCCACAGCATCAGTTCTTGAACCATGGCGTTTACATTAAAAACATGCCAAGCATACCTTTGGAGGGACATAATAATAGTCTTGTTTATATAATAAAACTAAAACAAACTAAATAAAACCAATCAAGCTTGGTGAAGCCAGTCACCATATGGATAATGTAAATGACAGCAGGAGTGGCTCGACACTGCCTTGCAAGAGGTGCTGGCACTGTGTTTACAGGCACAGTAAGCCAGTGTGTGGACGTCGAAGTGACATTTAGACTGAGTGTCTTTATGGTAACGCTCTTGGGCAGCCAGCTGCTGCCATGGCCAGGCTGAGAATAGCCATGTAAATATGGCGTAGTGGCACCATAACAGAGCGCTGCAGAAACTCAGGACACGTGGCTGGCCTTGCAGAGCGTTTTTCTCGACTGCGAGCTCCTAGGCAGGTGTGTTTCGTTTCTGTGCAGGCTGGTGGCACCAAGCTCGGTAGGGAGCATGACATGGTGGGGCAGGGACGAGCCAAGCACCGCACCTGCCTTTATAAATGTGCATAGAGCAAGCGGGCATGAGGATCCCAGAAGGAAACAAAGCACTCAACAGATACCCAGCGATGCCCGCGCGTGCTGCAGCACGGGCGCCCGCGGGCGCTGACACGGACCTGACACTGGGGCTGCCCGGAGATGCCTGTCCCAGTCTCCCTGGGGATTCCACCAGCGGGCTGCAGGCACGCAGCGTGCCGCGGTTATTCCGGGCACCCAGGAGAGAACAACCTGGAGCTCCACGCCTCGGACTGACGGGGTACAGCGGGCCGGGAGCCCCGCGGGCCCGGCCGATCACTGCCCGCCCCCCGGGGGCGGTGCCGGCGGCGGGGGCGGAGCGCCGGCTGCACCTGGGCGACACCGCCCGTCCGCTCCGCCCCAGCCACGGCCGCGGGGACGCGGGCGTTTCTCCGCTCCCGGGGCGCTGGGTCCGGCCGCGCCCCCGAGCTGCGGCGGCGTCCGCAGCCGGAGCGCCGCCTCCCCGGTGGTGGGGACAGCACCGGGATCCGAGGGGAGGAGGAGGAAGGAGAGGCGGTGGGCGGGCTCCGCGGCGCGGCCTCCGCGCCCTCCCCGTGCCGATCGCGGCCCCGCTTGCGCCCGCTCCCCGCCGGGTGGGCGCTGCGCTCCCGCAGCGCGATGTCGGCGCGGCGGCGGCGGAGGGCGGCTGCCGAGCAGGAGGAAGAGGAGGAGGAGGAGGAGAAGGCGGCGGAGGCGGGTAGCGACAAGGTGAGGACGCGCGGGGGCGGCGGCGGCTTTTGGGGCAGGGGAGCAGCGCTGCCTCCCCCCTCGGGCCCGGAGCGCGCCGCGCGTGGGGCTCCGCACTGTGCCCCCGGCCCCGGCATCAGCGACCCTCCCGGGCTGTAACGCGGCCGCTCTCTCGGGTGGCGGGAGTGGGGAGAAGGCCAGGTGCCAAGTTAGGGTTTTCACGCGTGTGGGCCCACGCGTGCTTTACCCCACTGCCATTCCCCCGTGGCGAGACCGAAATGGGAGCGGCCGGGCTCTCTCCGGGCCGGCAGCGAAAGCTCAGCGCCGTAGCTGTGTGTCGTAGCTCACCTCTTGACGAGGGAGCTGATGGCGTGCTGTAACCCCAGCCGGCTGCTGAGCACCACCCTGCCACTCCCTCACACCCCTCACTCTCCCCCGCCCGGTGGGGTGGGGAGGAGAGTCAGAAAAAAAAGTAAAACCCGTTGGTTAAGAACAGCTTAATAATTGAAATAAAATAGTAATATTAATAAAAAGGGAGATGACAAAAAGGCGTATAAAACCCAAGGAAGTTCAAGTGGTGCAAAATACAATTGCTTAACCACCACCACCTGCCCAACAACGAGCAGCAGTCAGGCTTTGTCAGCCAATACCCCCCAGCAGAGCCTTTGGCCAGTTCAGATCAGCTGCTCTGGCCACGCTCCTTCCTGGCTTCTTGTGTACCTCCTCGCTGGGCAGAGCACGGGAAGCAGAAAAGTCCTTGGCTTGGGCTAAGCGCTGCTCAGCAAAGCCAACACATCGGTGTGTTATCAACATTATTCTCCTGCTAAATCCAAAACACAGCACTGTAGCAGCTACTAGGAAGAAAATTAACTCTGTCCCAGATGAAACTGGGAGACCGGACCAGGCAAAGAGCATGCTTCAGTGTGGTTGGGCCAGTCCAGTAGCATGAAAACTAACTCGGAACAGTGATCTGCTCCATTTAAAGGCTGTGTCAGCATTTCCGCAGCAACTCTTTCTGCTTTATGGCCTGTTAAGTGATAGGCATTCACCTCCGGCCTGGAAAGGACTTACAGTATGACATTTCTGCAAAGGCAAGAGGTTTTCAACATACTAAGTCTATGCATCAAGTTCATTACAGTGGCAAAACAGCCACAGTGCTGTTCTTTTGTTTGCTGTGGCGTTAAGGCTTATCTCTACAAAAGCTAAGCACATCACCACATCACAGTTGCTAATTGTCTGAATAAAATGAAAGAGAATGTCCCATTTGGGTAACTGGAATTAAAGTTTTTTAAAAAAGCTTTCTGATTGCTAAATTGAGGTAGCAATACGTGTGTGTTTACTTGAATCAGTAACTGCTTAAACTTGCATGGATGTCGATGTTGCAGAGTTTGTAGTCTGCCTTAGGCATTGTGGCAAGTAACTGGAAAGTGAAACTCAATACATTTTGTTCTATGCTTTGGTTGCTTTAACTCAAAGCCAATGAACTTGCTAATTTGTAGTGCTGTACTGCATTGAGGGCTGTGATCACATAAGGTAGTGTTTAGGCTATAGCTGTGCAGAGTATTTCTCTGTAGATGAGAATTAACTTTTAAACATAATTTCTTGTTACCGTGTGGTCCAAAAGCTGTTTTTCTGTGGAGATACTCTGGTTTGCTTTATTTTGCAGGGGAAGTTTATTTCTGAGGTGTGCAGTGAGCTGCCTTCAAAGAATTGTCACCGTTCAAAGCCTCTGCTTCCCAGACCTCCAAAGGGTGCCCCTAAAACTTGCTAATGTTACTCTTGGTTTACCTGTGTGATTTTTCGGAGAGGAAAATGCTGTTCTTACCTATAGGCCTCCTGTGGTTTTACTCTAGCTGCTCCACAGCCTAGTGTTTGATCCCGTTTTGGATGGTGTTGAGCAGACAGGAGGCTGGTGCTGTGTATGCAGCCAGGATGCTGGTTACAGGAGATGGATTTCAGTGTGCATACATTTGTGTTCACTTGAACAACAGATAAGGAAAGCCTTTTCCACTGCACCAGATACTTTCTCACAGATTATTTGTGGGATCGTCTGTGTTCCCACTTGAGTTGTTCAACCTATCTGCAGTGTGCCCAGCACCGTTGACCCTGTCACTGGTGGCTCGCAAGTGACAGTAATGATAATTTTACATATTAAACTGCCTTTAGTGCCATTGGTAACTGTAGAGGTAGACCGGTATTTTGTACTGAGGTTTCCATCAGTAGGTCACAGTTTGGGACTCTGTTTTGAATATGAGCACACAGGTAATGTCTGCTGTAGGTGATTTGATGAGCAGCATCTGCTCATCAAGATTCACAGGTGTCACATTATACAGCTTCCTAGATGGTTATCACTCTGCTCTATCTCTTGCCTGGCCTTTACAACAAGTGGATACTTGTATTGTCCTCTGGCTATTTAGAAATGACCTATTTGGTGTGGTAATCCTATATTTGGACTCAAAACTGGTTCTTTGGTTGATAACTACTCAGGATAGCCATGATTAAGTGGGTTTGCACTGCTTTCTACTATGCAGCTCAGAAACATCACCCTCTTCCTCACTTGTAATGAAGGAGAAATCTTGTTTCTTTGGATGGTATGTGCTTCTGCTCTTGTTCGCCCAAACCAAGCCTTCCAGATATACAAAGGCAATATGAACCTTTTTTTTCCCAAGAATCCCTCTCTGTTTGTTGAAGAACTCCAGAAACACTAAATGTGTCTGAAGGTTTTTCTGTATTCTACTTTGAGCCCTGTTTTCAGTGTGCTATCTGGTACTTTTCATGTTACACTTACTGTGTCCATAGATGCTCATTTCCTACTGAATTTAAGTGAAGCTGTTGGGTTTTTTTTCCTTGTTTGCGTGCCTTTTTATCACTAATTGGAAACAACTGGTAGCTGTTTCTACACTGATATAATTTCAAAGGAAAGTAAAATTCCTTGGTTTTGTATGAAGGAATATGATATACCTTTCGTGAAGCTTCTTGAAGTTCCTAAGCTCTGCAAGTCTTTGTGTTTCCAATTGTTCACTTGCTTGTTGAGCTGGTGACATTTTGCAAAATTGCTGTGAATATGCCTTTGCCCTACAGGGCCCTGCAATTTCACAAGTTTGTTTTTTCTTTGTGTTGTCCTGTAGCATCCAGGAGTGATTTTTTGGTTGTCACTTTCTTTCTTCCTGCTGCTTGCCCTGGGTGCTCTTTTCCTAAGAATTTCTGGTCAGAGTGCCATTGTAAATACTCTGTGAGCATTGGGAGAAAGAGGAATGACTTGGCATTCAGATACTTAATATGTATAAATCAATTAAAGATTTACAGGCTGATCTGCATGTGTTCATGCTCCTTTTAAATTTTCGATTGTTTCCATTCTTTACTAAAAAGCAAGAGACAGTGCTTTCAAATGCTTCCAAAAAATTAGTGTATTCTGGAAGTAATCACAGAGTTATTCCTCTTCGTACTGTACAGAGTTGCCAGAGTAGGACAGGGGGGAGTAAGTGTGATCATACTGCATTTCTGGCTGTTAATTATTTGTAACTACAACAGGCTTGGAATCACTGAATGCTGTTTCTCTTGCTGTATTGAAAAAGCTGTTTCTGTTCCATGGGACAGCCCTTCCAGGGAATCAATTGCCAGATAAGTTGCTCAGACCTGTGAAGCTCAGTTTGGCACTTGGATCTTTGATGTCCAAAACCTCACAAACCTGCTGGGGGAGAAATGAAATTCCAAATTGCGGTATAGCCTATGGTGGATCTGTCTGTCTGTCGTGGATCACTTAGTTACTTCACTGGGCTTACTTCTCCTGGAGTACCCTGAAAAGGGATCAGTTTAATTTTCACAGAGAAGTCTGACCTCTATCCTTTCTGTTACAAGCAGGATAATAATAATAAGGGAAGACTGTCTCCAAACCCCATTTTCTTGGAAATGGTGGTGAATTAGTACTAATGCAGAGAGCAAAGGGTCTGTAGGTTCCAGTTTTTGATTCTGTATGTACAGGTCTCTTGCCTGTGTTTCTACATGTGTCAGGCTTTAATAGTTTGGAAAAAAAAGGTTTCATTATTCAGGATCTTTTGATACTTTGATATCTTGGCTTCAGAGGAAGGTATCAAGGTACACCTAATTAAATGCTCTACAATGTGTTCTAACTGAACTGTTGACTTCACTATGGAACTTGTGAGAGAGACTGCAGAAAGATCAAAGATGGAGGAGAAAACTTACTTTGAGTATCACTTAGACTTATAAAATGACAACAACGAAATTCTTTTGCTTGTTAACTTTTTCACATAAATTGTTGGACAGTGTCTTCATTTTCTCAGTTGCTCTTCATGGAGATACTACATTCTCAAAGAAGAACATATTTGCTGTCCACTCAGGAGTTCCTTATGGTGTCCTGGAAAAATGCCGTACAAGAGGAACATTGCAAGTGGCTTTGTAACCAGAATAATTCTGGTGCGTGGTTCACTTGGCATGTATTAATTGTAGTGGAGGGTGTGTGGTACAAAACAGCAATTCAGAAGTGTGTGGCCTTTTAGATGATGAAAGATGGAGATGTCTATTTTTTCCTCCATGACATATGTCTGTGTTCTGTGAGCTGTTGCAAAATAGCCAGCGAGCAGAAATCCACATGGAAGCGTAATTTATGGCAAGATGTCACATGTTCTGAATTCTTGGTATGGAGGCTCAGGCTCTTGAGTTTCCCCCTTTGTATGGCCAAGTATTTGTGGTCTCGTACAGAAGATTTAGCATAGGGGTGAAAGTCTTGTCTTTTGAGAATACCAAACTTACACTGTCTACCTGTTACAGACACTTTGGGTGTGAATCAAGCAGGCAGGAGTGGCACACTTTGTGTATAAAAGATTCCGTCGCCTGCAGTTTGAAAACTCTAGGAAAAAAGTCCAAACACCTTGGATAAAACACTTCTTTTGAAGTTGGATTTGAAAGGTTCCCTAGGCACTTAGTACAACCTGTGCTGGTTTCAATTAACCTTTGAGAACCTGGTAAATACCTGCTCACATTATGAAACCCATGGCATTTCCCATGGACCTTCACAGGTCCTTGATGTTACTGTGTACTAAGCTTGGCCATATCTCAAATCTGAAGAGCAGGAGAAGGAAGGACTGCTTGGGTTTGTGCTGAACTCCAAAACTGCTTCTACAAGGTCAAGCTGCAGTAGCAAGGCTCTTGAATTTTTTTTTTGAGTGCTTTTATAGTGATTAACTTAGTGTTTCCTTCCGTAATGATTATTGTTATTTGTGGCTATAAACTGGAATGTTTGTAATCAATCACGTAAAATAATTTAGAAAATGATTAGCAAGAAAGTCTTGTCCCCCAGTGATGGGGTTCTAAGCACTTAATGATGCAGAAGACAATTAACTAGCTTTTAGTGAGCAATGTCCTCTTTCACTCCTGACTTTACAAATTAAATGCCTTATTCAGGAAATTGTTGTGGCTGTGATAGCGGTTAACTGGAAAATAAAGTATTCATGGTAATTTTTGAGGTATGTTACACAGGGAAGTTGAAGATAGTTGAGGTGTTGATTCCCACTGTTTATTGTGGCAATGTAAGGTGAAAAAAATGCACCAGGTTCTATGCAACTTGCAGGTTGCACCAGCCAAACTTCCATGAGCTACTGAAAATCACATCAGATAAACACAGATGCCTTCTTCTGAAAAAAGATGTGCTCTTGTGAATTCAGATGTTAGAAGTAGCAAATTTAAAATATTGCTTATAATGAGGTACTTATAAGCGATAGTGGTGTGTTAAAGATCAGAAGGACAAAACTAAGTATGATTTTTTTTTTTAATTGTTTAAACACAATTGTTTTCTGCAATATCAAAATGGAATTTAAAAGTTTGGGGATATTCTTAGTTCTGTGTGCTCAAAAGAGAGAACATCGCCGCCGTTTGCAAGCAGGGATTAATATTAAAGGCGCTAAATCATGGTCTTAGGGCCAGGATTACTGCCCGTCATCTGCACAGTGAGTAGTGTCTCCTAGGGCTGTACAGACAGCTTGCTGCACTCCAGAGCAGGTCACAGGAGTTGGAATATAGCTTTGAGAGAGAGCTGTGATCCCCCCAATTGCATCTGTAGTTAATTTCCTAGGCTATGGTACAACACTGTGGGAAACACCTCTGAATAGCAGGGTTGCGAGCGTGGTAATTTTCTATTTTGTTTATGTGCTTTTTCAGGCATTCTACAGATTTTCTGAAGTCCGGACCATAGCTTATTTGTTCTTTTTACTTGTATTAATTATAGGCAAAGTCTGCCTCATAATTATTCAGTTGTGGGGTTTCAAGGACTGGGGAAGCATTGATAACCTTTTTGAACGAAGTAAATGGTGTAAAATCGAGAATTTAATCTTGGGCATGTGTGTGGTACATCAAGTGAATGAGAAAAACACAGGCCTAACGTAAAAAAAAGGGAGGATGTACCCGCTTGCCTTGTGCATGTGTATAGTGCCAGCTCACTGTCCCAGGTTCTAAAAGGTTAAAAGCACTTTCTAAGAGGAAAGGATGGTGTTTTCCCTCGGATTGGTGTCGCTGGAGAGCCTGGGGAGGGTCCGAGGTTGGAGGCTGCCTGCAGCACCCTGGTCAGCTCCTGGCCCCTGGCCCCTCCACAGCCACCTCTGTCCAACCCCGAGCTGTGGGCTTGGCCCTTGGCTTTGGGCGACCAGCTTTGGAAAACCTTATATTCTGCCTTGTGTTGTTTGCAGAGGCCAGGCACTGGGACAGAGGTTACACCGCAGTGCTGCTGCAGGGAAAAGGCCGTGGATTATAAACAGAGTAACCACCCTGGGCTTGGGTGGGATGGCTGGGGGCGTAGGCACCTAAATTCTGTGGTGTCTTGTAGTGGGGCAAAAGAGAGGATATACCTCTGCTGGCTTAGAAAATGTGACAAAAATCCTCGGAACAAGGGGAGAAAATAATATTGTTAAGGAAAAGTAGGAAAGGAAAGCAGAAGTTTCTAACTGATGGAAATAGATAAAGGAGAAAGAACTGAGATGAGGAAGCTGGAAAGGGAGAGAGATGGAGAAATAGCATATAGCAGGGGAGAAGAAAGTTTTAAAACACAGTTACTTAACAGTCCCCAGAATTGTTAAGAACTGATGAACTTGAGGCAGCAGGGCAGGCTGGAAGCTGTTTGAGATTGTAAGAAGGTGAGGCGAGTCAGAGAGGTCAGGAGGAAGTTCAGGTCTCAAGAGAGCCAGACGCTGAGCTAGAGATTGCTCTCTGCATTACTGCTGTGCCAGGGCTGAGTGTAGCTTTCCAGCTCCCTGGAGCTGTGATGTTTGCAACATACAGAACTAGTGAAATCGCCCTTTGTGTTGGCTTTAACTGAGGGGAAAAAACAGTCCTGACAGTGTGCTCTGAGCATTGGTGACAATTTGTACATTGTCACCAAAATATGTAGTGCCTGTTTTGCATTTGGGTGAGACACACAGTCTGTCTGGATGATGTCTTCCCTATCAGTCCTCAGCGAATACTGAAGAAAGAACCGTAGTGTTGCAGTCATACAGAAAATTATTTTGAGTAATACTGTGTCCATGAGACACTTGGGCACTTCACAGCTTGGTTTTGGATTGCTCCTTTCAAGCCTGAGGGTTCAAGCCCCACTATATATAAAGCTTTCCCAGCAACCTCTTCTCATTGTATAAAGGGACTGTTTGTTCATGCATTACATTTTCCATTTTTTCTTCTTAATGTGACATTAAACCTTCCCCTTGTTCCACAGAAGGGTAGTTTGAGATGTAGATGAGGGAATGTGTTAGGGGCTTGGGGATTTCTGGAAAACTCCAGTATTCTGTGTCAGCTGTAGCATGTCTGAAAACGTATATCCTTGAAAAAGTGATGTGAAGTTTCTTGAGTACAGCAGGTAATGTCACAACATCCAAGTACAGGCCTTTTTATAAACACAGCCATATACTTACCTCCTACATCACCTACAGTTTCACTAGTACACCGTTGATGTCTTTTAGGAGGTAATGCAGGTATTATCAGTTCCTAAAGTAATGTTTGGCTCTGAATACTGTT
Source organism: Corvus kubaryi (assembly GCF_017639235.1). NCBI lineage: Eukaryota > Metazoa > Chordata > Aves > Passeriformes > Corvidae > Corvus > Corvus kubaryi. The sequence continues at coordinate 19,626,279 of NW_024582059.1, read as the reverse complement.
TTCTGACACAATAGCTAATAATCTTTCATGTTGTATTGAGTTTTCTGATAGTTTTATTTTTCTTGTTGTGATAGGAAGTGGATTTGGAAGAAAGACTTCGTGAGTTGGACCTTAGAAGTGATTCAGATATTCCTGATGTTCCTCCACCAACAGACAGCACTCCAGAAATCCTCAAGAGGGCTTTGTCAGGCTTGTCTGCCAGGTACAGTGAAACAAAGAGCTCTCAAATTTAACAGCTGGTGGCTAAAATTCATACAGATTATGCTGCAGTTTTAAGTCTTTCAAACTGTACTGCAGTTTTAAATTTCATATGGTAAATGTGAAAATTTCAAGGATAAATTGTTGCTGGATGTTATTGATTTATTTATGCTTTGATAGTCCCTTCAGTGGAATATTTTTTGCATACACCTGTAAATTACCCATTACATGCTTTTCTAAGTAAACATAGTTTACATAAACATTTACTGAGTCTGAACATTGCAATAACATGGGCTAAAAAATTTGAATTACAGAATGATTATTTCTGGAGGTTGTAATGAACTGATTTCCTACCTTCAAGATTGAGAGGGGAGTGGTTTATGAATGAAAAGATGTGTAAATTCTCAAGATGAGGTTTGCTAGATTTTTGACGTTTCCACTTCTAAATAATTTGCTGTACAGTTAAATACACCATAGCTGATATGGTCGTATTTTTTAAAGCATTGTTTATTTTTTTTTTCCTGATGTTTCTTTTAAAATGTAGGTTTCTACCTCCAGCCTCCCAGGAGCTTGATGGCCAGCAGATGTGGAGGATGTGTATGTGTATAGATAGACAGATAATTGTGTGGACCTGCATAGGCACGAAGGCTGTCAGATAAAGTTCTTTGTATAATTTTTTATGCAGTCCCTTTACAACACCTGATCAGTCAAACCCCTTTGGGGCGAGCAAGTTGCATTACGTTTTTTTCATTAATGCAATGAAAGAGCTTTTAGGTGATAGATACCAAAAAACTATCTACTAAAGTGAATATGAGTGTCATATATGCCTTATGCTCAATGTAACAAACCAAGCAATATACTGATGCCCTGTGCAATACAACGTGTGTTTCACATGCAGCTTAGGTCTCACAAAGTCAAAGGAAGGATCTCTAATCTGAACTATAATTAAAACCTTCCAAATCCTTGTAAAAGAACTGGTCTCCAGGAGATATCTCCAATAGCAGTGTGAAATGAGTTTTTTGCCTTGCTCATTTTGTAATCTGTTGTCCATTTCTGTTACAAACAGATGTAATGTTTCAGGTTTTAAAAAGCCTGTTTCTAAACTGCACCAGCTGTGAGCAGAACATGATATTCTCTATTGCCATCACACTGTAAGGAGTGTCTAGTTTCAGAGTTTTCTCATTGGGTTAAATGTGGAAGTCTTAGGTCTCCAAATCAGACTTGTTCCAAAGGGCATGGTGATACCTCAAAGCCTGCAACTAAGAGGTGCAGGTGAAACCTTTCCTGTTTCACATGCTTTAAATTCTTTATTGGAGTGTTTGCACATAGGTGTACAAAGGGTGCTTTGAGTGAAAAATTAAATTCCTGGTGCTTTATGAATGCTCGAGTTGAAATTACCTGCCAGTTCAGTAGCCAGCAGTCCCAGCAGAGCTGTTGTCATCATGTGCAACATGAGTGGGTTGCACTGTAACTCTCAGAAATATGGATACTCTTTGTATTTGACCTCTGAAAGAAATAGTATCTATAACTTTCTAGCGGAGAGTTAGGATACAATAAACTTGGCAGGTGGCTTCCTAAATTCTGGAGCTTCTTGTCCTACTGAAGCTGTCTTTCCGGTGCTGTGCTTGCCAACACCCCCAAGATACCGTGTGGTATTTTAACATTACTCATAAAGGAAGCTGAGTTCTTCTGAAGGAGGCTTGCTCACTATGGATTTGCCACTAGGGCCAAGCTGCTCTGTGTGTACCCACATCACAGAGGAACATAAAACATGTTGTGATAAAGCCTCTTCTGCCTCTGTTCTGATACTTAAGGCAAATCCAATTAGTGGCTGTAGCTGCCATTAACCTGTCAATGAGTCAAATCCTTGAAAATCAAATTACTGCAGTTGAAATTTACATTAGAACTGGAGTCTGATTCAAAACTAACACTGAATCAGGTGTATCTCCTGATGCAGCAATGAAACACAAGACTGATGGAAAGCAAAACATTAGAAAGAATGTCTTGAGGCTTATAGTAGGGAGCTTTGTGTTTAGCAGTGACTTGTGATTAGTTGCTTCAGTGGACATTGAGAGGAAACGACCTCAAATTGTGCCAAAGGACATTTAGGTTGGATGTTACGAAAACTTAATTTAGGAAAAAGGTTTGGAATTAAACCTCTGGAGAGGTTTAACTTGGGAAAAAGGTCAAGCATTGGAACAAACTGCCTGGGGAACTGGTGCAGTCACCATCCACGGAGGTATTTAAAAGATGTGTAGATGTGGCAGTCAGGGCCATGATTTAGTGGTGGACTTGGCAGTGCAGGGTTAATGGTTGGACTCGATGATCTTAGATCAACTTAAATGATTCTATGATTCTGTGGTAACAGAAATTTTTATTCCGTTTTCCTTAGGTAGCCAATAGCAGCTGCAAAGGTCTACAAGGACAAAAGAGTACAGCTAGTTTGACCCACCAATCCCCATTGTTACATATTCTCCTGTCCTGATTCCAGTGCTCACAAGAGCACAGGACTGCTTTCAATAGATAACCCTCTACTGGGCAAAGAGCTACTTTACTGCTGTAGAGAATTGGTGATCACTTGTTTGGAGGTTTTGTTGTGTGGCCATTACTCCTCAAAGAATAATTTGCTTTTTACCTGGCAGCCTTTCTTTCATATGCCAGCCTTTTCATGGCTGGGCCCCCATCAGTCTTGCAGCTTATGTGATGCTTTTTGAGGGTCGTGGTGTATCTTCACAGCAGCTTCAATGTGGGGGTTGTACCAATTCATTGCAAATGACACTTGGCAGGGTTGAGGCAGCATAGGGGAAGAAGAAAGGTGTCTAACTTCCATTTTATTTTACTATGCATCTTGTTTAGTTGGACAGTTGCTTGAGTCTGTGTTTCTTGCTATGCATTTGATTAAACACAAAAAATTCTGCTATTCCCACTGTTTCTAATATGGTTTAGTCTCTAGTTAGCAGAGGAAGTGGAATTTATTTTCATTTATAACTGCTTGCTTTTTATTTTTTTTTTTTTAATAGATGGAAAAATTGGTGGATTCGTGGAATTCTCTCCCTCGCTATGATTTCTGGGTTTTTTCTGATTATATATCTGGGATCATTTATGCTGATGCTTCTGGTAAGTTTATTTAAATGCGTTCTTCTGTGCAAGAGTTACTTGATCTCTTCGTTCATCATGCCAAGCTGAAAGGAAACAATTCAGAGCAATTGTCTTTTATTTCTGTAAATGTAAATACTTTTGAAAAACACTTGACAGATTCACAACTGGACCTTGTAGATGAAGAACTTTTTATATACTGTAATTACTTTTTTTTTTTTTAGGAGTTAAAGTAACCCCAAGAAGTTGAATCACTGTTGCCTTACTTAACTACTATCATCCATTTCATTGACTAGTTTGTATGACCTACTGTTGCACATTGAGGTTTGTTTTAAAAAGCAAACAAACAGAAATCAGACTAAAACCAACCCAAGAAAAACTCCAGACAGCAAAAATCTAAAATAAAAAAATAAGAGACAGGTGCAATTTTGACGCTAAGGAAAGCAGGCAGCCCTGGTCGGTCTGCAACCAGCACTGAAAGGCTTTCCTCAGACATGCTCCTTTAATTCCGTATTTCTCTATGGGGCTTCGTTGTGGCCTTGCATTTATCTGTAGGTTGGAGCTAGATCCCTTTCTAAGGTACAGGCAAAGTGCATTTTTAGGTCATGAAGTGCAATACTGATGAGGAAAACAATAGTTATAATATTCTTCATACATGCTGCATAGCATGTCAGCCTTTACTGCTTCTTTGCATCATTTTAATTGCTGGTATTTTTATGGAATGGTGGTTTAACTATCTTTCCCAGTCATGGCAAGGAACAGGCAGGAATGTAGCCTTTAATGGGCTGAAATTGGTCCTTCTAGGTAACTGTTTCAATTTTTGACTCTAAGTTTGTTTAACTGCCAAAATGTGAATTTACTTCCTTCTTGGCCTCCTGTGAGACAATTTTTGGATTGATATTCCTGGAAATATTTAGGTTGGGAAAGACTTTTAAAATCATTGAGTTGAACTGTTAACCCAGCATTGCCAAGTCCACCACTAAACCATGTCCCCCAGTCCCACATCTACACGTCCTTTAAATATCTGCAGGGATGGTGACTCAACCACTGCCCTGGACAGCATCTTCCAAAGCTTGACAGCCCTTTTGGTGAAGAAATTTTTCTTAATATCCAATCTAAACCTCCCCTCCCATCTAAATTGAGGCCATTTTCTTTTACTTGTTACTTAGGAAAAGAGACCAACCCCTGTCCCTGTCTCCCAGCTCAACAACTGGTCTTACCGTTAAAGACTGAGGCAAAGAAAGCATTAAGTACCTCAGCCTTCTCCTCATTCTTTGTCACTGTGTTTCCCCCTGCGTCCAACGAAGGATGGAGCTTCTCCTTAGCCCTTCTTTTGCCTCTGATGTATTTATAGTGGTGGTTTTTATTGTCTTTTATGGCAGTAGCCGGATTAAGTTCTCATTGGGCTTTGGCCCTTCTCTTCCTGCATAACCTCACAACATCCTTGTAGTCATTCTGAGTCACCTGCCCCTTCTTCTGAAGGTCATAAAACCTCGTGTCTTGAGAGACTGGAATGCTATTTCACCAGCATTATAGTCTGCATTGCAGTTTCTACAGCTGATTTAGTCTGGTTTATATTTCCTGCTTTCAGATGAATGACATAACAAACTACTAATTCATTGTCTTATTCATGGAGGTTTTTCTTTTTTGTGTGTGAAGAAACAACAAAAAAAGCCCTTTTAAAGTGCAGGTTGCTGTAAAGAGATTTTTTTTCCCCCCCGCAATCCTTCCTTTAGTAGTCTCTTACATTTGAGAATGATGATTATGAACGAAAAGGAACTCATCAATTTTCAGGGTGATTTTGTGTATCCATGGTGTACAGTCGGATTGCAATCATGGGCAAAGCTGTTAAGACATGAACCAAAAAGTAATTAGTTACTATAGAATTGTAATAGAGTTCTTCTTTTGTGCCATAAAGCAAAAAGTCTGTCTTCTAATATGATGAGCTGTTAATGAAATTGATATTTGAGACTATGTAAAAAGGAGAATGGAGGGAAAAAATGGTCTGGTTCATGAATTATTTCATTTCGCTGGAATAAAATAGCTTATATTTAAATAACAGTTGTGATGATAAAACTGAATCTCAGTACTGGGACTGAAAATGCCCAGAGACTTGTAGGAAGAGTAATCCAGTGAGGTTTGGAGGACAAGACCTGAGACTGCCCTAAAGAGTTGGAAAGTATGTTCTAAATTTGCTGGATACTCAGGTAACAGGCTTCCATGGCTTGGACCCCGGTGCCCTTTCCCACTGCAGGGTGCAATCCTGCAATGTTGCTCTTCCTTGTAGCATTTAAGTTTTATAGGATAGGCCAAGCAGAAGAAAGAGCACAAGGTAGGGAAGCTTCAAAATTAACTCGTTGGGGTGGTGTAAGACTGTTTAATCTGTGTTCACACATTGAACAAGATGAAATGTATTGATGAATGCAGGTGGTAAGAGGATGCTGCAAAGCCTTGTGTGCTGATGTGCACCAGGAGCGTGGGCAGGTTCTTGCTCCTGCATGGGATTACCCATGGCCTGGGTTTGGCAATTCCATATGTCTGGGTAGGGTGATCTGCTTGGAGACTCAGATTGGACAGAAGTGGCAGAGTCTTCTGAAGCCCAAAGGCATGAGGACGCCCTGCCAGACTTGGGCCAGCAATGCAGGGAAGCAGTGAGGTCAGCAAAACAAAATGAAGGCCTGGGAGGATGCGGCATTCAGACCTGGGTTAGACGAGCTTTGCCTCTAATCATAAATGCTAATTGCCCTTAATGAGATGCTTGCAAGTGGAAGAGCTGGGTGTCTAAGCTGTGTTGCACAGCTAGTTTTTTGCATTGGGACTGGAAAATATTTCTTGAATTAAATGTAAAGATAAAACTTAGCCAAAAGAAATAGGAGAGCTTTCTTTACAGGAAGCACTTCTGACCTGCTGCTGTCAAACTGTTTTAATGCAGAAAGGTCAGGAGCTTTCCCTTGTTTCATGAGTATATTTTTGAAGCCAGCCCAGTGTGGGGTTTTTTTTCTTTATGTACAGTGGTTTGGAGATTTTTTTTAAGTTTTAAACAGAGCTTAGTTTTCCTTGGATTTGCTTTGAAGCTGTTTTCTGAGTGGAATTTGACTTCAGAATAATATTGCCCCCTTAATGCAGGCTGCAGTGCTCCTTACTGCCTGTAAGAAACAGCTGCAGCATATTTACAAAGTTCTTTATTTCTCTTATTTTAGGTCTTAAGCATCCAAGTGAAGTGTTACCATGAAATCATTACTATTGGTTACAGAGTCTACCACTCGTATGATTTACCATGGTTTCGATCCCTCAGCTGGTGAGTAGCAAGCCAGAACATCAAGAAGCTGGGATGTGAAACTTAAATCATCTTCTTCCTCTCCTGTTGTGGTGTAATGACAGCTTTGTGGGTCATGTGCAGACATAAAACTTCACACCTGTCTCAAATACAGAATTCTATGGTTGTGTTCCACCTGTGAACTTGGACAAGTCAGTTGGCCTTTCATTACTTGGTTTTTTTCCTTGTTATAAATAAATCCTTGTTTGTTTTGTTTTTAAGACTTGCATTTAGTATATATTGTCTTATTAAAATAACTGTTAGCTGTTGCATATTGCAGGTACTTTTTGCTGTGTGTGAACTACTTCTTTTATGGAGAGACTGTAGCTGATTACTTCGCTACATTTGTGCAAAGAAGAGAACAGCTGCAATTCCTCATTCGTTACCACAGGTTTATATCTTTTGCGCTCTATTTAACAGGTAAGTGCAGGAAGTCACAAAAATGGAAGAACTTTGTGCTGCATTTGCTTATTTAATTAAAAAGATATATATAATTGCTCCTCATCTTTATGCACTTTCAGTTTCTTTTTCCTCTTAATGCTTGAGGAAATGAGGTGTTTGCAGTTACATTTTTCCCGTGAAAAGATGAGTACAAATTTTGCATTCACTGAGAAGAAGAAAGCAGCCTAAACAAGTAGATGATCTTGAGACAGTTAAGATAATAGTGCTCAAAAGAGGTTGGCAAGCATTAATTTTGATTGCTGAAGATCTGGTGCTATTTTGGCAGGCTGTAGTAATGACTTCTATGTGTAATTGCTGTGCTGGATTGATTCTTTATTGTGCAAGTGTTCTCCTAGGGCTCCAGTAATAGGATTTACTAATATATTTTTAAACTGATTAGTCAAAGTGCCTGAGTCTTAATTTTGTCTGCAAGATATTCAGATACTTGCCTCATGGGTAGATTTCCTCCCTGTCCAAAGAAAAAGATTTTAAAAGCCTCTTCTCTAGGAAGAAGAAACACAAGCTGGCTCTCTTGTGGGGTATTGCTTTGTGAACATGTAAATATGTTTTTTCAGCAATGCAGTTTAGCATAAAAGTAAATCAGCTGAATACTCAGATTGGCTTAAGGGACAGGGGTCTGCTATGCTACAAATACTTGTAAAGTGTACTGAGAAACCTGATCTTTGTGATGAACTGTCAGTTTGTCTATTGTCGGGGTTTTTTTCTTAAACCAAAGAAAAATTCTGCTCAGTGCTTAGATCACAAACTTGAAACCAGCTTTGCAGAACTTGACCTTTTTCAGCGGCTTTGGCTTGAGGAAACTAACTTAAATAATGCCTTGTGACCTGGTGAGGGGAGAGATGAGACAAGCCAGGCATGAGCAAAAGGAGGAGGCAGAGCATAGCAGAGCCCCTTGACATTGGGATTATGGGGTCACTTAGGGGCTATCACGAGAATTCAGGGTCTTTTGAGGGCCTCTGACCTCCACTGGCTCAGGAAGTTGTCCTGGGAGAGAAGGCGCTGTATTAATCCCCCCGAAAGTTCTTTTTGGTCAGCTGAATTCTCCAACACCTGTGCTTCCCACTTGCATTGCATGCAGCCATATGCCTGCCTGGGGGAAAGGGGCAAGCTGGTCTTTTCCTTTCATTTATTTCTGTTAGTAATTCAAGACCAGTTTGTTCACCTGGCTTTTGAGTGGTTTTTAATAGTCATGATCTCCTTTACTAAAAATAGATGTCCACAATGGGACCCTGTATGTGAGATGGATGTTCTTTACTGATGTTAGCTAAACCTGTGTTAACTAAATCATAATCTTGTATGAGAATAATTCTATATGTACACTTAACTGCATATAATTCAATGCTTCTGGCAGCAAAGGGATTAAAATTGCTTCAATGGAAGAGAATTACTGGTATATCACAGTGTCATTGAATATAAGATGGTACAAACTGCACTTGCTTTGTTTTACAGGATTCTGCATGTTTGTTTTGAGTTTAGTGAAGAAACATTATCGTCTGCAGTTTTACATGGTGTGTATTACCCACTTTGCTGTGGCCATTCACATTATGAATGTCACTAGAAACAGTCATGTCCATATGTTCATAAAATAGTTCAGAAGAGGGGTGTGAAAAATGTGCTTAAATTGAGAGTAACATGAAATCAAGTGGTGTTGGACTGTATCTGTTCACCTTGCAGATTATTATTATTATTATTCTATCCCAGGATGTGGCCTTTCAGTCAGTACAAGGTGTCCTTGGTGAGGCCTTGCACACGTCCAACATGATATGTTTCCCTTAGTGATAGGCTGATATGAAAGAGCTTGCTAGAGGAGGGGGATGCATCTCCCTGCCAGGTCTGAAGCTGAACAGTTCAGCATTGTGTGGAAAGTGGTTGTTGTGACTCAAGTGTTGTTTTCTAGAGGCCCCACTGAAGTACCTACCATGAAGGGAACTTGATCTTAACCCCTGTGTGGAATATTTATTCTGTGACACTTCACAGCTGTTCTGGTCTTCTGCTCTGCAGTGTCTCAATAGATCATTGATGTGTTAAAAGAAGCAGCATTCTCATCTCTCATATTTGTCCCCCTAATAATCAGCATAGTCGCTAAGCAACAGCGCAAACCTTTTTCTTATGTGTATCTTATACATTGAAAACTAATTTTGTAACATTACAGGTTCAAACCAAAGCAAACAAAACACCCAAAACAGACCCAAAACACCCCACTGACAGTGCCCCACCTCCCACTCCTATATAGGAATGATCAGAAATCACAGTGAAACAGCAATGCAGTACAGCTCCTGTCTTGAGAGAACCTGAGCAATCAGGGCATTGCACAACTTTAAAGATTTCCTAAAGCTCTGGGAATGCAGTTAACCCCTCTGTTTCTCCACTACTTTAGGTAACACTTTACCATTGAGGATCCCCAGTTCTAGACTAGGACTTAACTGAGCCTTGTATAAGCATGTAAAAAAAATCTTTTACTCAAAATAATGCACCCTGTTTGTAGGAGAACTTGCCTGACAGTGAGATGCAGCTTTTCTAGAGGGATAGTCTTTTATCTTCTAATCTGTAAAAACACCTCCTCATCTTCAGATTGGCACAATGTAAATGTATTAACTTGCCATGTTCTTTTTACCTTTTTCCTATTCTGGAAAGAAGGTGAAAATGTGTAGTGGCAGTCATGTGACTTGGTGTCTGCCCAGAAAACATTAAAATGTGACTACCCAGGAATTGCAACAAAACAGAGGGAAGCCATATATCTACTGTGTGGCAACACAGTGTTTAGGAAGAAAAGGACAGTCTATCCCATCCCTGGAAGTGTCCAAAGCCAGGCTGGATAGGGCCCTGATCAATCTGGTATAGTGGAAGGTGTCCCTGCCTGTGGTGAGGGACCTTTCCAACCAAACTGTTCTGTGATTCTAATAGAGTAGGCATTTGGTTTTAGGGGGTGTTCCAATGTCAGTATACAAATACTAAAAATTTTGCTGCAGAGCTGCTTTAATTAACCAGCAATTAATATTTTCAGAAATAGTAATTTCTTGTACCCCTCCCCCCCTCAGCCTTCTCAAGTTGTCTGAGTCTGGCTGCAATAGGAAAACACATGTGGTAAGAGAATTAAGAAGTAGGACATTTTGGGTGTTAAATGGCCCAGAAATTTAGAGTGCCTAAATTTGTTGTATCATGAGAAAACTACCAGTTCTTGATTTAAAGGTGTTTGGAAAATAAAATCTACTGCAGAATCTTTACTGGTAACCTGTTTGGAAACCACTTTATTGTACACTGGCTCTACAGATTAAACATCAAGTACATACAGTAGTACTGAACTAAATGGTTGTTTAAATGACCATGCCCTTAAAAACAAACACTTTAATTTTGCTAATCCTCAGAATTTTCATGTTTCATAAGAGTATTCTGTTATGAGAGAGATCCACATCTGTGTAACATGACTCTTTCATGAGTAGTTCATTGCCATTTTATTGTTACAGTTCTAACATGTCTGTTGTATGTATATACAGAATATCACATTGCTTAAACTTCTTTGCTGCTTTCATGCTGGAGGTGTATGTCTTACTAAATCAGGTGTTAAACTGTTAAAAAATTCTGGGTGGAGGTAAGTGATGGAGAAACCTGCTGAAGTTTCGGAACTTGCTTCAGAAAGCCAGCTCACCTGTGATATACTGCATGCACACATCTCTTGCATTATCACTAGAACTGATCTTCCCAGGGAGCTCCTCAGCAGCTCTTCAGCAGCTCATGTAGCAGCAGCTCCTGTAGCCAGGATTTATGGAGGTGTACGGGTCGGTGTTTTCACTAACTGTTGTGTTGTTGCATTGTTAACAGTTCGCATGGACTCATGTCACTTTGCTGATCACTGTAACTCAATCTCATCTTGTCATCCAAAATCTCTTTGAAGGCATGATCTGGTAAGGGGACAGTAACAAACTGATTTGTACCTCTATTGCATTGAAAGGTTGGTTCTTTTGCAAAAATCTAGTTAGGGAATAATCGTGACAACAGTTAAAGCAGTACAAATTAAAGGAGTGTTAATGTCTAGTTGGAAGGGGAATTGGAGGAATTGGGAGTGATGAGGTAAAGCATATAGGAGAGGAAGCAGAAACCTCTATCTAGATTGACAGACACAAGTTTGACAGTTTTGAACAACCACTTCATTTACTTGCAAGGAATAGAATTGATTGCGTGCTAGGTCAAATAGTTTCCACAGCATTTTGCTGAATGGATGAATATCCAGCGATTCTTTTGCAATTACTTGGGAGCTTTGGGTTGCTCAGAGCTATAGAAGTTGGACCATTTAATTTGAAATCCCCAATCTGGCCACATTCCCTGCACCCTTCCCTGTTCAAATAAATTCAGAGTGCTTAAAATATTTTAAGAGTTTTAATCTTGATTATTGTTGGGCAATCTTTGTGCCCCATTTCCAGTGATACATTAAATTTTGGCAGTGCAGTTAAACTTGATTACTTAAAGCCTCTCCTCAGAGAGTGGGTGTGTTTTCCTACCCCTCACTTCTTCAGGGACAGGGTAAATTTCAAGTCAGGAAAGAAGGAAGAAGCACATGGAAGATGGTTTGTGTTCTTCCAAGGACATAGTGCTGTATGTTCTCCTCTTCCTGATATATGTACATCTGGGGAGATGATTGCAGACAAGGCATGCTTAGAAAGAAAGCCCAAAGCCTTTGACAAAGTTTCTGTATACAAATTCTTTTTGTAGTGATTATATTCATGTGTCAAAAACTGAACCTAGTTGCTTTGCTAGCCTATTACTTCTTATTGCTACTCTTGCTAGACAATTTGGCAGATGATCAAAAAATCTGACTTTTAGCTTATTAATACATCTGTACTTTGAAAAGGAGAGAAAAAAAAAAAAAGAGAGCTTAACAGGCTTGAATAACAACTTCAGATGGGGTCTGCATGCAAAGAACACTTAAAAAGCTGCTCCGAACTGACAAGAGGGGGAAAAAAATAAAAGGAAAACTCCTTTTTTAGATTTAGCTGTCATTTAAACTTTTCAAGTAATTTGCTTGTTTTGATACTACCAAAAACATTAACATGTTTATATCTGTTGATTTCTTCTTACCTGTGGTACCAGTCTTTAAGCCTTATAGGAAAAAGCCAGCCTGTTCATATTTTAAGCTCATGCACCAAAATAACACTTTAACTTGAACTAACATGGATCTGTAATGATCTTGTTTGGCTGAAGACTAAAACCAGCGTAGCTAAATGTGGTGCTCATGGGGGAATGAGGTGAACACATTATGAAACATAATTCCTTCCAAATACTGCAGAAAAATTTCTGCTCTTTCAATTTTTGTCCTGTGTTTAGGTTCAGGCAGTTTTTCTCTGTGAAACTTTTAATGTCTTTCTCTAGGTTTCTGGTTCCAATTTCAAGTGTTATCTGCAATGACATTGCCGCTTATATTTTTGGATTCTTCTTTGGCAGAACTCCATTAATTAAGGTAGGTGCTTAGGCACTTCCTCACTAACAAGCTTTTACAATTTATAGCAATTTTGTTACTTGTTCAAAAACATGTTAATGGAAAAAAATACCCTGTACTGCATGATTCACATCTTTGCTAAAAAAGCTTAAGCTGACTATCCTGTTCCTGAAAACTTGTGTATGGGAAACTGGGATTAATGTGAATGTGATACTGGCATTACAGGATAATACAGTTTGAGCCTATTGCATCATCATTTATAACTGCATTCTTTTGGGATTTCAGGTGCAGGTTTAGCTGCAGGCTTACTGCACAGAAACTTTAATTTGAAATAAGCCACTGGGTCATATATACCTGCTCCTCATTCAGTCTTGTTGACTGAGAAGGTCTCAAGCTTTTATCTTCCTATTCTGGTAGAATATGCAAGACCCCACACAAAGCTGTGAATTATTTCATGATGTTGCCATGTTAACTTTTGGAGATTTAGTTGGTTCTGATATTAACCTGCCCTTAAATTGAAAATGTGATAGAATTTGGTGAAGAAAACAGCTTGGCACACTGGTCTCTCTAGCTATCTAGTTATGTATTGGTTATCCAGCCTGTCTGCAGGTAGCTGGTGTCTCCTGAGGAGCATCCCCAGCAGTGGTTGTGTCACACCCAGGTTTCTGGCACTATCTAAATGAGCACTTGCTTGCAGAGCTCTGCAACAGAGCTGAGGTGTGCTCATGCAGATTTCCCAGTCTTCTGCTTGAAAGGAGTTCAGCTGCTTAATCTGGGTCAGATCCGGCCAGCAGCAGGCTCCAATCAGCAGAAGCAGATGGGATGGGAGCTCTCCTTTCCCTCAAACTGCCCAGTGGCACCGACAAAAATGTGGCTTTTTGCTACCTTGCCTGGGACAGGTCCTTCTATTTATCATGTTCAGTAGCTGCAGCTGCTGACATTCAGTATTTCACACAAACCTTTAAAAAACCAAGTAGGAGCTTAATTTGCACAAACAAGATCAAGAAATAGAGTAAAAGAGGTGCAGTGATGTAACTAATGGACTAACACTATCTCTTTTGTGCCCAGCTGTCTCCAAAGAAGACCTGGGAAGGGTTCATTGGAGGCTTCTTTTCCACTGTTGTATTTGGATTTATTGTAAGTAACCACAGTACACTCATAGAACCATAGAATGGTTGTGTTTGGAAGGGACCTTAAAGATCACCTCATTACAGTCCCCCTGCCATGGACAGGAACACCTCCCACTACCCCAGGTTGCTCAGAGCCCATCTAACCTGGTCTTGAACACTTCCTGGGATGGGAATTTCCTTGTATAGATTCAGTCTTCGTATTTTTACTTGAAATAAAATTGCTGATAACTTTGGTTATCTCAAACTGCTGAAAGCCTAAGAGTTAGGGTGGTTTTTGGCTAGGGAATTCTGCCAATTTGTAACTAGCTGGAAAGGATAGGCAAGGTTTTAGCCTCTCCTGAATAAATAATATTGCCCATTTTTTGCCATTGCTGTTACAGTATCTGGAATAGTTTTATCTGTTAGTTGCATCCCTATTTTGAAACTGAAGTTTATCAATAGCATTATTTATGCTTTGTGAAGTAGTACTTTCATGTTACATGGTTTGTAATGACATTTCTCCTGGAAAGCAATTTATTCTAATGATATGCACAGGTGATAATACCAGCATAAGTAGCTGTTGTGACAAGTAATTTGTCACCAAGGTCAGCAGAACTCATAAGAGCCAAACTTAGTAGAAGAGATATTCAAGTTTTAATGGACAAGTGAACTGCAAAAAATTATGAGTGGATGACATTTTTGGGTTTTATAGGGCAGAAACGTCCAGTAGATACAATTCTGAGAGATAGGAAAAGGAAAACAATTTAGGAGATCATCACTAAGCTCATTGAACATCTGCCTTGTTGAGGCATCCTCTAGTTTAAACAGGTCAATTTTTCTCCATTCTGTGTCTCTTACTAGAAAGATTTTTATTACCCTGAGTTTGTGGTGATAAAGCCATTCATTAAGCCATGATTTTTGAGTGAAACAACAAATGTCTAATTCAGGAGTTCTTGTTTTGCTTTTCAGTTTTCCTATTTTTTGGCTCAACATCAGTACTTTGTCTGCCCTGTGGAATACAACAGTGAAACCAACAGATTTGTGACAGAATGTGAACCTTCTGAGCTCTTTCAAATGAAGAAGTACTCTGTGCCACCATTGCTTCAGGCTGTGTTGGGATGGGTAAGGAAAAAACCCAGGCTTTGGTTAAAATTGAAATCATGCTTTCCAGCTTAAATGGGTTTCCAAACCATTTTAGAAGGGTATCTGAATGCTGGTAAGGCTGGAAGAGTAAGAACTGGATCAATGCCATGAGCCTCTCCATAACTCGTATGGGGGATATGGTCACCGAAGCAGGATGGAAATGCATGGTTGGAGTCACCCGAGGGAACATGCCTGTGTTCTCGTGGCCTGTATTCTCTTTGTGCTGGAAATGGATGCCACTTAGGCATTTTGCAGACCTATTTTTGAAGAAAAACCTTTGAAATATTTTTGTGGGAAGTGGACAAAGGCTTGTTATGGCCCGAATTAGTGGCAAGCTGAAGTAAGCCTGTAGAATTTCATTCTCTTTTCAGCTAGCATGTAACTGCTGTTAGGATTGGAGTTTTACTGTCTTCATCACATAGCATCCTGTATGTTAGTGCCACTACTTCCACACCGAGTGAAAAAGAACTACCAGCAGCAGTTCCATGAAATGTAATCTCTGACCCTTTAAAATATGTAAGCTTAAAATGCCTACCATTAAACATTTTTAAACACAGTGTTAATTATTTTTCTTGTAGGAAACAGTGAATATGTACCCATTTCAGATGCACAGCTTTGCACTGTCAACATTTGCCTCATTAATTGGGCCATTTGGAGGATTCTTTGCCAGTGGATTTAAAAGAGCTTTCAAAATCAAGGTGTGTAATGAGTCCTGTAAGGTGGTTTCGTTTTGGTTTTCTCTTTGGATTAGATAAATTGGTGGGGCAGGGTTTAGGGTTTTTCTAAATCATTCATTGTAGTAGCTGGAGTTTCTACTAAGTTGTGATGATGTTTGAGCTGGTATTTAGCATCAGAAGCAGGACTTTGTTTTATCAGATGTGTGTGTGTGTGTGTGTGTGTTATTCTTCAAACTTGCACAGTCAGCATGTGACGTCAGTGCTGGAAATCTAAGAATAATGTGTAGTTTGGTCAATAATTACTCTTCCAAGTCATGTTGCAGAAGTGGTTTAGACAAGCAAAATGTGAGATATTATAGTTGACATGAAAGGCAATCTGTAGAAGCGCTGACAGTGGTTTACCCTTCAGATTGTGGCTGACTGGTTTTTACCAGTGGTATTTGTGTCACCAGCAGAGCCAGGTGTGTCAGGCTCACCAATGCATGAGATGTTTGGCTTTGCCAGTACAGTGCTGCCTTGTAACAGCAGTGTGTATTGGCAAATTATGTGATCTGCTACCCTCTGTTTATTGCAAGGTGAGCACTGTCGCTCGTGTCAGTGTTGTCCCTGGCTGGTATTAAATGGCAGCAGGAATGTGGCAAGAGGGCAGCCCCAAATTTTCTCCCAACCTTCTTTATGTCTTGGTAGGACTGCTGTAATTCTTATCCTGTTGCTTGTTGTTGTTCATGTTGTTATTATGTTGTTATTCCGTATGTCCACCAAGCTGCATGTGCTTTGCACAGAATGTGTAAACCTCTCTGTTTGTGCTGAATTCCTGTACATGTGCTTGTACTGACCCCTCTTTCTCATGCTGGTCCCAGCAGCTTGCCCAGCAGCTTGCTGGCCACAGCACTCTTGTACCTGTATGGCCAGGTAGCAAGAGACTGTGTGAAGAAGGAATGTGGGATGAAAAAAATGCTGCTGAAAAGCAGCACTTATTCTTAGATCAGAATATTAAAAAGTAGATTCTTTTTAAAACTTCTGAGCCCCAAAGTGATGACCAAAGGACTGTCGGGAAGTCAAGGATATTGTGGAGGTGCTGCTGAAGGCAGTGTGTTGGTTAGGTTAAACACTCCATGCCTGCCCAGCACTGGGCAGGACTAGTTTAACTTGCTGGCAGTCACCCCACGTGACTGACTAAGGTCAGGGTTTTCACTCACAGAGGACACAAGTGAGTGTGGCTGACAGAAAGGATGTCTGAAGGTATTTTGATTGATAAAGCTGTTCTATAGACAAGATAGGTAACACAAAGGTAGTGTATGGAGCTTTGTTTGCATCAGAAATACATATTTTTAAAGTAGGGATCATTTTCACAATGTGTTTTTTGATTCTGTTAGATATATTTATATAATATGCACATATTATGGTTTTTAACTGTGGTAGAGGATAAAGCAAAAAAGATATTAAAGATGAGAATTAGATTCTGCAGAGGCAAAGAAGGACAGCCAGTATCTTAAGAGGTTTGCTTCAAAATGAAGTGCGTATAGGCACACCAGTGTTCTCAGTACTGGCAGACCTGCACCTGACCTACTGCTGTCCTCTTGTGCAATACTGTGGACAAGTTGCCTCTTCTCTTCTTTTTCTTCTGACCCGTTGACTCAGCTTTGCAGTTAAGAACTCCTTTAGCAAAGGAGCCTCTTGCTACCTTTTGGCTCACTGCAGTGAAACTGTGGCTTACTTGCAGCCTTGATGTGCTGCTGCCAAGTGATACATCCTTGGCATGTTCTGTGGGAACCACTGACCATCTTTTTTTTTTTTCTTCTTTCCCCTCCCTGTCCTTCACACCCAAAAGGATTTTGCAGACACGATCCCTGGGCATGGTGGGATAATGGATCGCTTTGATTGTCAGTACTTGATGGCCACTTTTGTTCATGTCTATATCACCAGTTTCATAAGGTATGGGCTTTTTACAATATTAACTACTGAAGCATGTATAGGAGCTGTGCCATAATGAATGCATGGGAGTTATGTTAGCATAGCAGAGATTGCAGGTTGTTAAATAGGATTTATGCAATCATTTCAAATACAGGACTATTAAGAAAACAATGTCCCTGAATAGGATTTTTGTCAGGTTCAAGCTACGCCTTAATGTTTCTGTGACTGCTGCTGAAGGTAGCCTGTGTACCCGAAATACCAGGAAGTTTTGTGTAGCAGCCTATTAGAAGTTTTACTAGAATTTACTGATTACGGAAGGGTGTAGGATGGGGTTTTGGGCAGAAGGGTTGTGCAGCATCTGCTTTCCCTGTGTGGTTCCTGAAGAGCCAGTAGGTTGTGAGACTGCAGTTCTTCCCGTGAGTTTCAGTATTTCTCAGTTGCTTGGCTTGGGATTTTCTGTTTAAGATGAAAATGCTGTGGTTAAAGAAAGGAGCCAACTTCCTAAAAATACTGCTCATCTTCCCTGAACCACACCAGCTTTCAAGAGAAATCATAGGAATCACAATTCTCTTACAACAGACAGTTTCTGAGGCAGGGGTGGGTCAAGGAGCCAAGCCAAGACATGCCCTTAGTTTTGTAAATGCTTATGGCTAAATAATTATTGGATACCTAATCAGCAACAGATTCTTTGCCTAATATTTGGTTCATCTAAGAACTAAGCCTGTAAGTAAGTGGCCAGCTAAAAATGAGGCTGATATTTAGAAAAGCTTGGTTGAATTTGCAGTTTTCTTTACTGAGTTGGCCAATTTCCCATTTAGTTCAGTAGTACGTAATTTATCTGGCAGGCAACAGATACTAAATGAAGATCTGCTAATAAAAAACATCGATTACAGTGATAAAGGATGAATCAGGGAATCTTATTTGTCATAAACCTTCTTAATATCCCCATTTGACAGCAAATAGAAATGCTTTTTATTTCCTGTTTATATTGAGCTAAGAGTATGCTTTGCTAGTAATGCTGGCCTGTGCATCCAGAGGAGATAGACTGGGAGAAATCCATAACTTGTTGTCCTCAAAAAAGGGAATGCATTGTTTGGGCAGCAAGAAGAAATCTAAAAGACTCCTTAGAGCTGTTGTCACAAAAAAAAATTAATTTTTTTCATTGACAGGGGTCCAAATCCCAGCAAATTATTGAAACAGCTGTTGATACTTCAGCCTGAACAACAATTAAGTGTGTATAAAACTCTGAAATCTCACCTTGTTGAAAAGGGGATCCTGCAGCCATCTCTAAGAGGGTAGTTTGTCAAAACAGAGGACTAGAAGAAGACTCCATTTACAAGAAGCCTGTGGAAAAACATTGCAAAAGTGTGCATAAATAATGGCTAAAGGAAGAGTAGTTTGTGGTCTGGATGTTTCCTGAAATGAATGTGAATGCTATGACTTCCTACTAGGACACTAAAGACCTCTTACTCCTAAAATAATTCAAATGCTTACAAAGTAATGGTACACATGCTGTGTATTTTAGTTCCTGAGGTGGATGGCAGCAGTCTTTCTTCAGCACCCAGCCTGACAGTCTTTGTATTTAAGAAAAAATAATGAAATTCACTGTACGTTTTTAATGAGTTATTTAAAACTGTGTGTCTTAGCAAATACCTTTTTGGTCTCCAATGGTTACTGAAGTGTAAACACATCAGGCAGGCAGTAACTTCTATATAGGCTGGTGCTGAAATTACTATTGGCCAGAAAACACTGGCCTGGTCAAAGAAGTACTTCAAGCCTGCTGTATCAGACTACCCATATTTACTTAATTGTTCTGAAGAGTAAACCTAGCTCTGTTTTTAATTTAACAGCTTTCTTATGAAACCATTTCATGCTTTCAAGAGAAAAGTACATTTATGGAAATACAGCTGGGCATTGAAATACAGTTGGGCAGTTCGGGCTGTGGAGCTGCCCCTTTTTTTTTTTTTTTGTTAACATTACAGATTGTAAACAAGTGTGTACCTCCAGCAGTAGAGATTACCTGAGAAAACAGAATTCTTCAGCCCAATAAACAGATCAGGGCAAATCTGAAGCTTAAGTTCTTGGTTTCCATGGCCAGGTCAGTGTCTGAAGACAGTAATTCAAGCCTTATTCCTTGTGCCTCTTAACTGCTGTGTAGAATTGGCGTATTTCCTTCTTTTTAAAAGCACTTTGAGGTCCCAAGTAAAAAGTGAGGTTTAAGTGGTGTGTATCAGTGTGTTACTCAGTGAAGGCAGAAATGTCTATCTCATAAATGTGCACAGTGCAAGACAGGATGCATGGTTCTTTTGCTGTGTGTTATTATTTATAAAGAAGATCCTCAAGCAAGCCTGGGTGACCACAGAGGGATTCGAATGGAGAATTTTTATAGAAAGCAGCTATTCTGTAGACTTAGTGGGGTATATGAGGAGAATTGATGCTCTATGATTCTCAATCCTAGTTGTTTTACAACTTTTTTCATCATGTGACATGTCTTGATGCAAATAAAAATATGAACTTTTTTTGAAATGACAAAAATTACTCCTGTACAAACAGAAAGCACAAATGCCAATTTTATTTTTGTGAACTGTAATTTGATAAATTTCATTTTTCCAACTAACTGTAAATAAGTTTCTCCACGTACCAATGCCACATCTATGTGTGTGTATATAAATTATTAAAAGATGTGTATATATATTAAAGATTAAAATTTAAATGGTTGGTGCTACTTGAGGATACAATCATGGAGAAAATAACTTGGGTGGGTGATAAGATGTATCTGTAAAATTCAAACTGCTTTTTGTTGAACATCATGTAGCCAAGACCACCGTGCACTCTGTTTTGCACTGGGGCTTTTACAGCTTGTGTATGGAAAGGCACCCCTTTGTACATTCAACAAAATCCAGGTCTAAAGTAATTCCTGTTGATGTCAGGTATTGACAGAATTAAATTATATGTGACCTGGAGATTGCAGTACTGTATTGAAGGAACACTCCAAGAGGTGAAAAACGTCACCTGCTGCTTGTCCATCAGTGGCTCTGCGACTTGGCTGGGTTGGAGGGGGCTGAAGTTCAGCCTTTACTCCAGATAGGGCATAACCTGAAGTTAAAAGGTAGCACAGCTACCTTTGGAAAGGTGATTTAAAAAGAAGGAAGGAGAAAATGAAAGGGAAGCCAAAATAGAATGTCTGCAAAACTAGCTTTTAGATGAGGCTTTGGTTATGTATGGGACTCTGGTAGATGTTATGCTAAAACGCAGCCATACTGGAGCTAGTATATTGTTATCCTGGGTATTAAAAAAAAAAATCTAAATATTTAAAAATTATACAGAGAATGTATATGTAAAAGGGTAATTGTTACTTCAGAAACTTGAAATTTTTAGTGTAATTTTATAGCATGTACAATAAGGAAGTTAAAATATATTTTAGTATTTAATACAACAGAGCATTTGAAATTAATTGCTATCTATGTGCACAATAGAAAATTCAACACTGCAGTTCTCATTTTCAATGTTAAAATGAAGATGGGAACTCACTCATCAATTTTCTCGATAGAGTAATAGCTTCCTTCTGGTTTAGGCTTGGTGTAAATATGGCTGAGCAGGATCTGTCACTATGAAGTGGCATCTATGCTTGGTTACTATAAAGAGAATTTACCCCACTGGCTACTTCTGTTAGTTCGAGCATTGCAACATGATCAACAGGAAAGTTTAACTTTTTACACCATGATTCTTTTCACTTGCACTTTTGTCCCAAGTGGCTATAATTACCTGCTGAGCAAAAAAGAGAAATGTATATTCTGTAAATATTGTAAATGGTATGAGCATATAATGTCTGTTTTAGTTTGACTGTTTCAATCTTTCATTGAAGCAGGTGTTGTAAAAAAAATAAAATTGGGACAGAAGTCCTCCTGTCTTTTATTTCCTATAGCATGTACACTGGGTGGAGTTTTCTTAACAAGAATTTATATTCCTTTGTATTCCTTACATTTGTGTTCTTAATAGAGAAGTCTGCTACTAATTTCCAGCCTTTTGCCCCTCAAGGCTTCAGACCATCCTTGTCTGTTGCTGAAACTTGTACAATGTGCCTCATGTCTGAAGATATGCAAGCTTGTCATCTTTTCCTAAAGGTGCTCACTTCGACAATACTGACACAGGCCATTTGTGGTGATGATGGGGTGGCAGCTGGCAGCTACCTCTCCCTGCTTTCCTGTTTCTTCCCTTTTAAGTCTTGGATCTGAAGCCCTTCACCTCCTGCAGCCTCAAACAAGCCAGGTAGGAAATGCATCTTATTTCTAAATTACACAGACTGTAACATCTGTTGAATACTCACCATCAGCCAGTTGTGGGCGTGCTGTGCACCTCCTTGCATTTTAGAAAACTTGTGGAGAAGCACAGAGCTTTCCTGTCGTCTGCCTCTACTTCCTAATGGTCTTCTGAGGAAAGGAAGGTGAAAGTTAGCAGTGAGTTTTCTCCTGCTAAACAGATAATGTTTGGGACTGTTACTTTCACAGTCCTTTTGCCCAGCTGGTACTATTTACCTGCATGTAGCTAAGTTGCAATTGCCCTTTCTCTTGCAAGTAGTTTCCCAATTATAAAATGGATATCCAGTTCCTTGTTTAGCAATTTCAAATTGCATTAACTTAGGCATGAGTCCTATATCTGACAGGATGCCAGAAACAGGTGGGAATGTGTCGCCCATAAACACACACCACATTTAGGTTGGAAAATACCCTTGAGAAGATCGAATACAGCCATTAGCCCAGCACTCCAAGTCCTCCATTAATGTACAGCTGAGTACTACAGACAGTGTGATTTGTTCATTCGGTATGTACTGCACCCTGACTTCCCAATATTGATGCTTGTTCCTTGATGAATTACAGGACACCTTTTGATCCGTAAAGGAACAGGTGAGAAAGACTGGTATTATAAGGATTTTGTTAGCATGAACATACCCTTTGTGAGTGTGTAAAGGCAACATATTCTCACAGGGAAGTCAAGGTGTAAAGTTTCAGCCCCATTTAATTGCCACCAGGTGACTTGCACCTGTCTGTGTCGAGCTGCAGTAGCAGTAGTTTGCTTCCTCACGTGGTTGCTGCTCCCATGTGAAGTGACTGGGCCAGTTGTCCCCAGCACAGCAGGAACTTGAGTTTTGAGCTAGTCCCACGCAGAGTTTTCAGAGCAAGAGGCTGGATTTTCACTCTGCTGTTGGGACCCTGCTCTTTGATTGCAGGAAGTGAAATACTTGTGCTATCTGGCAGATATCATGCACACCTCTAAAGAAAACATACCCAGAGCTCTAATTGCCCAATCGTGGCTTATATTACCTACCTAACTGGGGCTTATCATTGGGGGTTGTATGTACTTGGAGGGTGTGTGTAGCTCTGCATACTTTGACCTTGTTTCTGATGTGACAAACTATGATACAAGCATAGGCTATCCTGGGACTGGGAGAAAAGCAAGCTCCGCCAGACTCCATGCTGTGTCATGTCCAGCTGCCCCAAAACAAGTTTCTGACTTCAAATTCAGATGGAAGCAAACTTACAGAGCATGTCTCCTGGACCAGCTGGTCCCATGGACACTAAGGATGAGACAGCCACACTCCTGAGTCAAGTGTTGCCCCAGCAAGGGCAGGCCGGCCCAGCTGTCATGGGGAGCAGCACACAGGCCAGGCCAGCACCACCACACCCACAAGCACTGCCCATGCACCATCCACTCCTTCCTGGGAAGAGCCCTCAGTGCCAGGAGTGCAGGCAGGAGCTTGTGTGATGTCCATGCAGCCCCTTGGAGACAGATCTCCTCCCCTGTCCCCGGCATGATGGCAACAACAATCTCTGTTCAGGAGGATGCTCAGGGCTGTGTGCAGGGTGTTCCTTGGCACCCACAGCCCATGGGAGCAGGAGCAGCAGTGCCCTGCTCCCAGCGCCAGGCAGGTGCCTGGAGACGGCTGCTCCGAGCCTCAGCAGGGTCTTCTGAGAGAGTGACACAGGGAGGCACAGCAGGGATGGATGCAGGGACAGTGCCTCAGGTATCTGGCTGTCCCCAGGCCATCCCGCTGCCAGGCTATTCCTGGCCATGGCTTTGTGAGACCAACCTATGGTTCCCCTTCAGACACACTATGATTAGATCTCGTTCGTTTTTATAACACATATTCTGCAAATAGATTGTGTTTTGTATGTATTTGTATATAATGTTATACTTTTTCTTCAATAAAACTGTCAGTTTAGCCCAATTAACTGAGTTGTGTGCATAAAAAAATATTGATTCAAATACAAAAAGCTGAGAAAAAGTACAGTTTTACATTTCAGAGGGTATTTTTATTACCTCTAAGGAGGTGACAGCTCCTGCAGGCATCAGAACTGTCTTATAGTTCTTGTATCTGCTTAAGAAAGAGCTGCTGCAGCAGGAGGGCAAGGAGCAGCTCTTGCCTCCCTGACATGGTCTTGGTGGCTCCATGGGAGACCCAGGCAAGTAAGTGCCATGGACAGGATGGGGTGGCATGGGACAGGATGGGACAGGCAGATGAGCCTCCCTCCGCCCAGGGCCAGCCACTGTGCCGCACCACCACAGCCCCGCGAGTATAAAGCATGTTTGCACTACACTGAGACATCCTCAATAGACAATGCCAGTATGTGGCCTAGCATAAGCTGAAAATTATGAAGTCAGAAGAGTATTTGGAGTGTCCTAAGGAAGGCTCTGGCCTTATGCTTTTGGTGCCAACTGCTTAGTGTCAGTGTTGGACACAGGACACTAAGGTGAGGCTTGGTCGGATTGAGTACACCCCATTTTTAATGGATCCTCCTTTTCTTCTCTAACAGTTCATCTCCCTTCTTAAGCTCAGTTTGTAAGACTTAAACAGTGTTTGGCTAAATAATAAGTGTGTGTCACCTGCAAACAGCCACACTTTGTGGACCCGGTTTTGTGGCAATTACTCACACTGAACTAGTTTTTCCCCTCTTTTGAACAGAGTGGTCCAAAGAAACAGACTTTACTTTTTCCACAAGCATTTCACCAGGTACCTGCGTGAGGCACAGGACCTAAAACCTCTCCCGGGCTGGACCACGGTGCCACTAGGGGTCCCCACCGCCCGCGCATCCCGCCGCATTCTTCCTCATCCCGCCTCATCCCACTCCCTCCCGGCGCGGCGGGAGGCGCAGCGGCAGGACGCGCCTGGCTGCCGGGAAGCGGGATCGGGAGATTAGGGAGATCTTATCACTCTCTACAGCTACCTGAAAGAAAAGTGTAGCGAGGTGGGGGTGAATGTCTTCTCCCAAGTAGCAAGCAATAGGATGACTTACACCAGGGGAGATACAGCTTGGGTATTAGGAAACTTTCTTCACCGAAAGAATAGCAGGGAACAGCTAGCCATGGTAGAGGTCACAGGAGTAAAGGACTGCTTCTACTGGGCAAAGCTGTGTCTCAGCAGACTTCCAGTTGCACCAGGGATACACTATTTTGAGGCTAGAAAACTGGATGTCCTGATGTGTTTGGGGACTTCAGGATAATCTTGGTAACAGGTAATTTTTAAAATGTTTATAATAATTGGATGCTTCAGAATGGGGAGCTGGTAGAGTCAGCTGCAGAAAACTTCCTGTACCTCCTAGAGCACCTTAAATTTCTGGTCAGAATACAGTGTCTTTTGGTACTGTGATTTAGTGAGGTACCTCCTGCTGCTGAACAGAGAACAAATTCTCTCTTGAGAGCCAAGCAAGGATTATCATTCCCTCCACAACCAGCACCGGGGCAGGGATACAGCCATCACCCCTCCTTGTCTACTCCAGAGTACAACAGTGGCCAGCTCAGGTTCCAGTCTCCTTGTTGTCTCTAGAGAGCACCTCTGTACTGTCAGGAATGAGACCCTGTCTCCCACAGTGGCTGTTTGTAGCAGAATTCTGTGATGTGGAGGTTGTCCAAGAAGGGAACTCCATGTTTAGTTATCCTAAAGGGCAAGGCATTTACCTCCCAACTCCCGGTGCTCTCTCTGTCTTGGGAAGCAAACATGTCTTTCTGGTCTCTTCTGGAAAAAGCTGTCATTGGCAGATGCTGCATGCCAAGCACCTTAGAGGGGAGGATGTGGAAGGCTGTGATCCTGGTTTGGTGTGTTCAGGATAAGCACGGATCTTGCAGGCTAACCTCAGGCTGAAAGAGACCATGTTTTGAGTGGTCCCAGAAGCAGAAATTGGTGAACCTGGGGAGCTTTAATCTGAAAGCTTGTAGGCATTTGTGTTGTCAAAAACCTTCAGGATTAGCTAGCTAGGAATCCTGCAGAACACATATCTGGATTTGGGTATTTAAATACCCCCTAACCTTTCTGTTTGTCTGAGCAAAAGTGCCTTCAAATGTATTTTGAGATTATGGCTTCCAAAACATGCAGCAAAGGCTAAATTAAACTCTAGATTTCCCATTAACTGGAGCAGGCTAAATCAAAACATACCATGTTGATCTGAAAGACTTTTTTTTATCTAGATGGATTTTCTCCTAAGGGCTTTTATACCCAGGCACTTCAGCAAAGTGGCCAAATTGCCACCACCCCATGCAATCAGTAGTACTTCAAGGCTAAGCATAGCTAGCAAATAGAAAGAAAAAATTTAGGTTTTCAACTTGGGCTCAAAGCTATCTGACACCTTGTTACTAAACAGTTTTTCCCACACTTGAACAGCCCTCCTCTCTTCAGGAAAAATGAATTTCCAAACCTGTCCCAAGCTAGCTAATTTCAGCTTCAAACAAAAACTAGGGAGGCCACTTGGTAAAGTGAATGGAGGTGAGGGGAAGCTTTTCTTCTTCAGTTTGCAGCATCCTTGGCTCTTCTAATGCCAGATGTACTTTCAAAAGCAGTATGTAAATTTGACCTTAGCCTGCTCAGTTGTAAACTGACAAATTATAGTCATTATGCAACGAAAGTAATTTCACATTGCAGAAATACGTGTTTACAAACTCTTCCTATCCAAAGGGAAAAGTAAGGCATAGCTATAAAAGAAGTTGATTAAAATCTTAGTGGGCGACATGGACAGTGGGATTGAGAGCACCCTCAGCAAGTTTGCCAGTGACACCAAGTTGTGTGGTGTGGTGGACACACTGGAGGGAAAGGATGATGTCCAAATGGACCTGGACAGACTTGAGAGGTTGGGCCCATGTGGACCTTATGAAGTTTAACAAGGCCAAGTGCGAGATCCTGCACCTGGGTCAGGGCAATCCCAAGCACAAGTACAGGCTGGGCAGCAGAGTGATTGAGAGCAGCCCTGAGAAGAAGAACTGGGGTATTGGTGGATGAGAAACTTGACGTGACCCAGCAATGTGCACTTGCAGCCCAGAAAGCCAAATGTGTCCTGGGCTGCATGAAAAGCAACACAGGAAGCAGGTATAGAGAGGTGATTCTGTTCCTCTTCTCTGTTCTCCTAAGACCCCACATTGAGTACTGTGTCCCCAACATGAGAAGGACATGGAATTGTTGGAGGGAGTCTAGAGGATGTCACAAAGATCATCAGAGGGCTGGAGCACCTCTCCTATGAAAACAGGCTGAGAGAGTTGGGGTTGCTCAGTCTGGAGAAGAGAAGGCTCTGAGGAGGCCTTCTAGCAGCCTTCCAGTATCTAAAAGGGCTACAGGAGAGATGAAGAAGGACATTTTACAATGGCATGTAGCGATTGAAAAAGGAGGAATGGCTTTAAATATCCCATGCCTGGAAGCATTCAAGGCCAGGTTGGATGGGACTTAGAGCCCCCTGCTAGGATGGCATGGAAAAGAGTGCTAGTCTGTAGGCGTTGGTGTATTTGACCTCATTTTAAACCAAGGACAAAGTCCTCTAAAACTTTGGCTAGAAGACAACGTAGTATTTGCCTTCTGCCTTCTCTTAAACAATTTGTTAGCACTGGGGTTATCATGTTTATTCATCTGGTATGCAGCAAATGTAATGCCACCCTTGTTGAACAGAGGCTGTAAGACAGAAAAAATCAGCTTGTAGATTTCTGCTACTTTTAAGCTTTTTTCTCTGAAAACCCATGTACAGCAGAACAAAAGAATGGCCTGTCTGCTGCAGGTGGCATTGTCCCCAGCCACCAGATCACAAAGTGTAAATCTCTAGGAGAAAGCCTTAAGTAATTTTTTATTTATTTACAGTCTAGAAACTCACCACAAAAGGTCAGAAGAAAGCATATGTCAGCATCAGACAAGGTCCCTTTGTGTACTTCATGGCTGGTTTTTAATTTGTGCAGAGATCTGGCATGACTTCAGCACAAGGATGATGTATTCAAGCCACTGATAACACTAACTACAAACCAATTCTTCTGGTTCATGGTTGTTTGGTTTGGTTTTGTGGCCAGAGCATCTCTATACTCACAGTATGTGAAAAAGGTCCCAATTGTCTGATAATCTTGACGTCCCTGGGCTAAAAACTTTGAAAACTTGTAAAACAGATTTAATTGAGAGCAATTTTGTCCAGTCTCTTTCATTCCTGCCCCTTCCCTGTTTAAGGGCTCATTTAAAAACAATCAAAAAGGAATGCTGCCCAAGAAACACCGGGTTTTTCTTAACTGCCTCACCTGGAAGTTATCTCTTAGCTGTGCTGTAAGATAGAAACAGCTTCCAATTTACACACTCCCATGCTTGAAAACTTCCACAGGTGAGCATTTATGCTCAGTGATGTTTGTTTTCATGCCATTGCCAGACAAAGATATTTGGAAAGGGAGAACTTTGAAAGCCTCCCTGGAAGAATCTTAAGAGGCAAGAAGCTAAGAAGTGTAACTGAGCAATGATTTTTACGTGATGTAGCCCTCCAGCGCTAAAATTCAAAGCAAGCAAACCACCACGAGGGTGCAGTGGTAAGGCAGCCTTTGCTGGCAGCGGCAGAAAGCTTTAATTCGCTGCTCCTGTTCTAAGGGATCAGATGAGGATCTTTACATCGGCTCAATTAAGGAAATAATTTAAACATAATTAACTTGAGCTAACACTGAAACACTTGGGAACATGATGGTGTTCGATGCAAGGGGAGGTTTAAGTTGCTCTTTATCAGAGATGTGATATTACTGTTTGAATTAAGACAAGATTTAATTAAACTTGACCTAAGTGAGACTACAGTTGGGTGAATAACATTACATTTGCTCAGACTGTACTTTGGTGCACTCCTAGAGAGGAGAAGGACTTAACTACTGTTTTACTGAGGATTAATATAGTGACTTTAAAAAAAATTATTATTAAATGATGTGCAACTTCTCTATTGCTTAAGCCTGGTTCTCACATTCTTCTTTCAGTGATTGTTCTTTGGGAAAATGCATTATAAACCAACCTTCTCACCATTCAGCTTTGTTCTCTAGCCATCACTAAACAGGTTATTTTATATTTGCCTTTTTAGATATGCTGTAAAGATGGATTTTTTTTTTTTGGGGGGGGGGGGGGTGTTAATTGTTTTTATTTAAAAAAACACACACAAAACCCTAAAGCAGAAATCTCTACAGCAAGACTTTTGAGGAGAAACCTGGAAATCAATGCATTCACATTGAGAGAGACTGATAGCTGAATGCAGTATTTTGAAAAAGAGTACTTGTGTCCTGACTAAAAAACTAGAATATATTATAGAATATATTTTGGTAGCTCAAATGAAACCTTTCTCCTTTAGACAAAAGGACCGAGCTTGATGCTTTACCTGCTCCCAATGTCTGTAGAGAACAGCCCTTGCTTCCACAAAACCAGACTAGCTGTTTTGAACACTGATTTGACAAGTACAGTAAGAGAGGGGAGGAGGAAGTTTGTTTGTGTGCCTGTCCCCAGAAGAAGCTACTTGCAGCTTCAGACAAGATACTGATTCCCTCTCCTCTTGCACTGCCTGCAACCTACACCCCTCCTGCAGGATCCACCTGCTTAGCTGTGAAACACAGATTGTGCCAGGCATCTCCTCTGCCGGGTATTGTAAAAAAAACCTCAAAGTAGAGCCAGAAGCTTGAGAATGGGGTTTTTTTGGGTGTTAGGTGCTGAACGTCCTCATGTTCCAGCCACCCTGAAGGCAAGCCTGCAGCCCCTGGCACTGAGGATGGCCACCCACCTGGTGGTCCCATAGAGCCACGAGCACCTGATCCAACACCCACCCAAGTCAAGAGAATGCAGTATAATGCCTAAATTAGCTGTATTCACAGACCAAACTCCCCAAACCTGAGGGAAAGATGACACTTTGCCAGAACTAGCTATTTAAAACACCAAGTGAGTTTCTACCTTATGACTCCATCTAGGTGCAACAACTTGAAAATCAAGTAATCTACTGAGGTGCCACATCTTTTTCACAAGAGCTTGCAAATGTCTGCTGCAATTTTGAGGCAGACCATCTTTCTTAATTGGCCACTTCTGCTCCCCACCTGCTCATTGAACCAAAAAAAAAGCAGAAAAAAAAGGCTTTTCTGTGTTTTGGAAATGTGATAGATTAAGCAGATGAAGGTTTTTCTATATGGATTGAGATAAACTGAAGTGAAAGCAGTTAAGCAAAACAGCCAACTCTGAGATCTGTCTCCATGATCAGGAAGGAGCACACAGCATTTCCCAACTGAAGCTGGCCAGCCTGGTTGGACCTGCCCAAGCACACAAATTATATCTTCAGGCCATCTCCATTATTTTCCCTCAACTTAGAAAATGCTCCCATCCCTCAAATGCTCTGTCCCCTTCCTGGCACCTGTCTCTTGCAAGCAGCTCTCACCCCCTGCAATCCACCTTCAAAAAAAGCCCCTCTGCATCCTGTTGGACACAATCCCTCTTGCTCTGAATCACTTTGTGCAATTAAGACAAGGAGAATCTGGCCTGAGTTTAGCCTTCTGGCTGGTGGTGAGAAGGTGCTGGGATGCTCTGTAGGCTGGAGATGGTGTTTGGTGAGCTGGGGCTACTGTGTGGCCATGTTGCATTGTCCTGGAAACAGCGAGAAAGCCCTGCACTGGAGGCTGCTTCACAAATGGCTGCTGGTGGCAATAGGACATCTGGAAACCACGTGGAAGCTGCAGATGGTGGAAATGTGGTACGTGGGAAGCATGCGAATTGCTCAGTAAGCCTCTAGGAACAGTGATGGAAACTCCTACATGGTAGAGATCTTCTCTGGGTGTCTCAGGAAGGATTTTATCATCACACTGCAAGCTAGAGCTTATGCAAAAAATATCAACGTTATTTCTGGATAGGGAGATTGAGTCACCTTTCAATTTTAGGAATTCTGCTGGGCAGTTTGTGCGACAGAGCAGTAGGAATAGAATGCCAATCATAGGCCATGTAATACAATCCCTGACAGCAGGTACAACTATACCACCAAGTCCTGATGACTAAGCAACCTTGAATTTAGAAGCTTTTTTACTGCTGGAAAGTTGTCACAGAAATGTGATTCTCAGAGTATTAGGAGTCAGTCACGTGAGCCAATATAAGTTGAGTTTTTTGGTTTTCCTTGTCTTTAGACAGTCATGGAGGAAAAGACAAATCATGTAACATAACATTATATTAATTTTTTTCCCCCCAAGTAATATGTCCTGTTTAAGATTGCATATAAAGGTTAAAGTCCCTTAAATCAATCCAATACTATGAGTCTACCACAAATTCTGTTCTTAGCATGAATTCTGCTGACAACACGAGATGTTGTTCTCAGCTTTAGTCCTAGCAGTTGTTTAAATTTGCTTCATTTTTCCCTTTCAGTCATTGTGGTAGTAGAGTCTAGGCTGAAGACCACTTCATAGGGGTCTTATCCGCAAACCTGCAATAGATATGCTTGAGAACCGGTGTGATTCCCAGGTGAGGAGAATGAGAAGACTCTGAGGGTGATCCCCTGGTGAGAGGAAATGAGAAGAATCTGGTGAGTCTATATC
This sequence comes from Corvus kubaryi, assembly GCF_017639235.1. Taxonomy (NCBI): domain Eukaryota; kingdom Metazoa; phylum Chordata; class Aves; order Passeriformes; family Corvidae; genus Corvus; species Corvus kubaryi. The sequence continues at coordinate 19,595,124 of NW_024582059.1, read as the reverse complement.
ACAGAGGCTGAAGGCCGGCAGCTTTTTTCCTGCAGCTCTTATCTCTGACCAAAGGTGAGTAATTTTGGTAATAATTCAATATTGTGTCACAAATCATAGAAAAAACTAGATCAAAGACTTCCTTATGAGGGATAATTGAGGTTTTGGTGACCAAAAGATTGGCACCTCTTGAAGATGCTGGAGAGTGGAATTACTGCAACTGTCTCTGCAAGCATAACCTTCTACCTCTTTGGCTTTTGCAAGAGCAGCTAAGCAGGGCAGTCCTCTTCTCCTAAAAATGTGGTTTGTGCCTTTCCCTCAAAAGAGACAGAAAAATCTCCTTGCATGATTTCTCATTAGGTGATAGGGAGAAGGGACAGCTGAAGTGTTTTCTGCACAGGTCCATCTCCATAATAATTAGAAGCAATTGAATTGATGTTCATTATTTTCCTCATAGATATCACTCCTTTACCTTGATTTCCTTCCTGTAGCCTCTGCTGGAAAATGTAATGTTTCAGATGTACTAGTGGATACTCCCACTAACCAGCTAGGAGAGGTTATTCAAGCTCGGTTGGCTACTTCCCAGAACACAGATTTTGCAGGAATTGCCATCTCTTTGCTCAGTTGTGTCAGTCAGCATTTTATGCTGATGACTCAACAAGAGAATATCCCCGTGCCTTTCTGGTCAGTGCCTGAATGAGAAAATAAAAGCCAGTTGCAGGGTTTGCAGGTTATCTCTTCAGAGGGCACAGGAGGAAGTGATGAGGAGAGAGAGAGAGTGAGCAAATCTGTTGAGAGGAAAGATTTGTGCTCCTAATGAAGGAATACTCTCAGGAAGAGTTTATGGGAAGAGACTGTTTTCCAGGAGCCTTCATTGGATGTTTCGAGAGAGCAGGGTGGCTCATGAAGAGCCAGCAAGTGTGCAATAACACTCAAGACAGTCTTGTGTCAAAGGCCCATGAAATTCTGGAGGGCCCTGCACTTGTTTTCCTATTGCTGACAATGTACAAAGCTGTCGGGTGTTTTGAGGAAGAAAGGATCACATGATGGAGGAGAATAGATGAGAGGATTAAAATGAATATGCAAGCTAGTTTGTGGACTTTTTGATCAGCTGATTTAGTGGGGGAAAAAAAAAAGCAAGCTTAAAATCATGCAGGGAAACTGCTGCCTTTCAAACTGAAGTCTTATTTTCAGACATGTTATCCATCAGCAATCAAATTTAAGTGCATGTGTTAGCCACAAACATTGTTGGCATGAATGTGCATCTAGCAAAGCAGTGTTCAAACCCCATCCTGTGTGATCAACCATGTGGCTGACTTGAACTTCAGAAGGGGATTACATCAAGCTGCAACCACTTCTGCTTCAAGGGGTAGCTGTGGGGTCTGGTTCATTTTCAGAAGCTGACATTCTACATCTGACAGTGGCAATTGGGTGCTGAGAGAAGAAACTATTATTTTAGGTAGCATTTATGTATGAAAAATTTAAATAAAAAGTGTAAGGAAGATGATGCCCACATACTGAGCTGATGGCAGTTTTACTATGGGATATTTGCACACATCTTCTTCCAGAACTGGTTAAGCATCCTTTTTGCCTATCAAAAAAACTTCTTTGCAAAAGCTGGTTGGCTAAAGTGATGACATAAAAAAGCCATGAGTTACTGCTTTCCTCTTGGGACTGAAGGCAAAGTGCCAGTTTTACATGTTTAAAGGAGCATATGTTACTGCACAGATGGACAATGGTGCTGACAGATAATTATCTGCACCCATCTGCATAAATCAAGGAAAAGCTAAGACATGCTACATCTTTCTCTTAGCCCTGCAATGGAGGTTTTGCAACACATGAGTGCACTGAGCAATGATTGTAGACCAATGGCTAAATTATTCTGGGTTTGTAAGGAAATCTCATGGTATCGTGGCAACCTGGTCCCAGAGGTTAACACATCTAGTCATTTGGAAAGCATTGGGCAAGTCATTTTAGAGAGCAGGAGCTGTGTTTTGTTATCCTCAAGACCCCACATATACACCAAGGCTGTAGCTTATCTCTACTATAATTCCACTTCTCTGGAATATCTGGATATACCACGGATATCTGGACCCCTGCTTATTTTAGCCTGGTGTTTCCCCACTCTTCTCAAAAGGCAAGCACCTAAAGAATGACCCAGTGGAGATGTGGACCCTGTACACCAGGTAAATATAAGCAAGGCACGGGCTCTTTCCATCCATGTTTTCCATGGCTTGCTTAGAAATAGCCCTTAGTCACCTATAAATCTACTACAGAAAACTCTCATCATCTCCTTTGCGAATAGCCAAAAGTTGGGCTACTAAGAAATATCTTTGGATCACCTTGCTGATGTGATTCAGTTACTCTACCTCGGAGATGGAAGTTGTGCAAAACCACTTTTATGTATGAGATGAAATGCCCTTTGCAGACTGTAACTTGAAGGGAGACTGACAATCGAAGTTGCTGTTAACAAAGCTGCCACAGGCACTGACAAAACTTTTTTGTTATTTCTTAAACCTAGCTTTATATGACATGGCTAATAATATTAGAAGGGCTTCAAGTTGCCTGATTTGTTCATGGGCAAGGGACAAAGAAATTACTCCTCTACCGTAAGCTACGTACACATTTAAAAAATTCAGATACCCTCCATGTACCCGCAAGCAATTCCAATGCTGTTGGAGAGGAAGAAACTTCAAGTGCTTCCAATGAAACACGAGTGATATAAGGATCTAGCTCTGTTTTGAATTAAAATGTAGGGATTTTTTAGGAAAAACATGTATAAAGTGGCTGTAGATACATTAAGGCTAGGAACTAAATGGAATATGTTCCTTCTTTTCGCTCAGCAGAAATAAATCCTTCGGAAGACTCTGTGGTCCTTGGGTTACTCCGTGAGTTTAAAGCTGTTCCTGGATTAGAGTATCTTCCTAGGAAATCAATGGTGTTGTGAGAGTTAGTTTATCTGCAAGAGTGAATTTAATTCCTGAGGTTTTGTGACCACTTTGTTACAAAAATGCTGTGTCTAAAAATAAATAAGGTATATGAACCACTTTACTCAGTTTACTTGCACTGGAAGCTGACCTGTGGCCCTCAGATTTTCCCTTAGTCAAGGGATAAACAAATTTAAGTTCCCAGAAAGAGCTATCTTTATCACATCTAAAATAGAGCAATGTATGGGTTTTAATTTAATCAGTAATTTCAGTCTCTCCAAGCTACCATTATGGCTTTCTGTGAAAGCTTGTAAAAATAAAAATATCTTAGACAAAAATAACATTGCCTCCTTCTAACACTGTGGAGTGTCTCAATACATATTTGGCACATTCTCTGAGGCTCTATCAACAACAATCCGAAACAGGCTGATGTAAAAGGCGAATTATAAAAGTAAGTGGTGTTTAGTGTCTGGTCCTGTCTCCTCTGAGGCTTCTGACATGCACTCAGTATAATCTACAATGCTCATAGGAAAAAATAGTGGGCATTAGAGGTTGGGCAGTGATGGGCAAGGTCAAAGTCAGTTCTGCAAAAGAAATGCATTGAATTCCTGTTCTGTTAAACTTTTTCACTCAACCTGATACCAAAGAGCAGCTTCTTCATTCTTTTTCAGATGTACTCTACAGACTACAAATTTCTTCTGCTACACAATAGTAAAATACATACATACAGGATTTATGATAGGAGACCATTTTGCAATCTCTTGGTGTGAATATGTGTAACTTCATCAAAATAAATAATGTCTATGTTATTCTCAGACATAAGTGACTTTGTTTGAAACCATCTTTCCTAAAATTGCCTTAAAGACTACATTAATACTTAGAAATATTCCTCTTCTGGGCAAACCACTGTAAAATGCACTTTTTCAGTCTGTTTGTTTAAAGTAAGACTTGCATAATGGTAACACCTCCTAACAACAAAAAGACAACTGGGGGTCTGCAGGACTGAACCAGCAGCACTGACACCACTGCGGGTGAAGCACACCATCAACATAATCCTTTTTTTTATTTTTCTTTTTTTTTTTTCCTCCATCGGCACCAGATGGCAGTATTTTTCCCTCATTGAGTGTGATCTCATCCTCTCGGATTCACTCCTGGGATCATGAGGCTTTGAGGCTTTGTAAGCCACAATGACCTCAGCTGAACTGCACCTTCCCTCTCGCCACCTGCTCCTTTTTCCTACTTTTATTGAACGTGCAGAGTCACATTTAGGTGGTCTGAACACAATGCAGGCCCTCGAAGTTGTGGTTGCCTTTTGCCTGTGCACGTCTGAGAGTCCATAAAGAACCATTAGCATACAGGCACATAAAAATGTAGACCTAGAGAATACAGCTCTGACCTCTAAATTTTCCATATCCTCTAAATATTAAGTATCATGAAGTTTATTTGATATTGTTTCTAACTACATGGTCTTCTCCATACACACACGTGCACAATGTAATACTTGTTTACAAGCAAGTTTGGCATGTGTCCTTTTCTATCAATGCTTTATTCCTTGAATAATATTTCATTGTACACAAGTTATATGCTATTAGACTTGTAACCTCTGTAGCAAGAACTCTGTTCTGCACAAATAATCTGAGGCAGGGCAGGGATTTTGAGAACTAAACTGCAAGCTCTGGGTTTTTTTACAGTTACAGATGTGGCCTAAAGCTTTGTGGGCTGGGAATTCTGTTATCTCACTGTCCTCTGTTCTGCTTCTTCCCTTCATTGTCATGTTTTTGCTTTCAATGCTGCTTTGTCAGTGGTTTTGTCCTAGAAGAAAAAAAACCTCACATACTATGTCCAGCTGTAACAAACTATTCTTAAATCATCCACCTTTAAACTTGGATTCTGCAGCACTGGGATGCAAATGTTTATTTATTTGAACTATGTGACTAACATTGACAGACAGCAGAAGAAAGGCTCTTTATCCAAAGTGGGGCTGGATTGCTGGGCCCCAGTGGGTAAAGGAGGAGTAACCCTGGCTGCTGCTTGCTTTGATTGTTACTCCATCAGGTTGCTGGTGTTTCTGCTGTGGTGACTGTGTTAATGGTTTACAAATGCTATGAGCTCAGCAGTAGACTATTTGGGGATTGTATCATTTCTTAACTTCTGACAAGCAGGCCATTATTTTTCTGAAGAACGTGTGACAAGGGAATTAACTTTTTTTTTTATTTTTCAAATTTCAGCCAAATTCAACATGAGTGTCACAGGACAGAGGCACTATACCCTCCACAGCCCCACCCTTCCTCTTATTTAATACCAAAAACTATCAGTAAACAAGCAAGACGAAGGGAGGGAAATGTACTTCTCAAAGGAAGTAGTAAGAATCCTGTATGATGAAAACATTAGGCTGTGTAAATTTGGGAAGCGGTGCTATTTTCTTCTGTTAAAAAAATTCTAATAACAAAGAAGGCTAAAATTCCTTCAATTTTATTTCACTTTCTTGTAGCAATTTCTTTCCCGTTCTGGATTTGGCTGTACTTTGGCATACAGTAGTATATGCAAAGAGGACAGATGTTGCTTTATGCCCAAGATTTGTGAAATAAATGCAATGGAAGTGTATGAGCATCTCACCTGAAAGCTGAGTGGCATTACACCACTGGAAGTCAAATGTATTGGTTTTACCTTACCCTCTAATAAAGGAAGCAAAGAAATTTAAATATATCTCCACGTTTTTTAACGATTGATGCAATCCCTTGTGCACAGTTGCTTTGCAAAGTGAAAGAAAGATTAACTGTAAATACTCTCTTTTGTCTAACTATAGCACTGTAATTACTATCTCACACCTTCTCTGAGAAAGAAAGACAAGCAGGTACCTGTGATGAGCTTTACGAGAGGAGAGATGCTGAGAAGGTAAAAAGGGTGTCTGGTGTCACTCAGAAAGGGACGTTACAGCTTGCCATTATTTACTTTGGAACTGTGACAACTGACCGAAAGATGGGAACCATAAATAGGAATGCAGTGAGCATTAGCTGTGCAAGAAGAAAAAAGCAGCATAACTTGGCACGCAGCAAAACGTGTATCTGGCATAGCATACAGCTGTCCCTGCAACTCCCACTGCCATCCTGGGGGATTTTGCTGATTTCCCACTACTTATAAAGAATTAGGAACAGCACCATCTCTGTTAGCTTTGATTCTCCCTCAGTAGAGCTGGCTAAGATAGGTCCTGCTAAACCTTTACCTAAGAAAGATGCAGTCTCCTCCTACACATAAATTACAGGGAGAAGATTGTTTGTTTTGTGAAGTGTAACTGCTATGTACCATTCACAGGCTGCATCTTGCACAGTAAGTGAAATAACTGTCGGAACAAGCTGATGGAACCAGTGCTTCCCTTTGCTGCCATTCAGAATGAAAACACCAAACGGGGCCAAATTCTGCCTAGTAGAGTTCATTGTGGTTTTGCTTCTAGACTGGAATGGCTGGATGATGCACCTGTAAAAATTCAGTGCATGTTAGCTTTGAATGGACTGAGATAGAGACCTTGGTGGTTTTGTAGCAGAAACATATTTTCCACTGACTGTTACGATGCTCTGTGTCTAAAAAGTAGGCAAGAGTAAGCATTTCATTAGGAGGGGCAGAACAAGATACACATGGAATAAAATTTAAGTTTTTCTCAAGAGACACAAGAATACCAACTGTCTTACGAGCTTCTGCCACTGATCATATTACAGTTGCTGTGACAGGACTATGGCTGATATACTGTGCACGATTTCTCTCTCGGTGCCTGTTCACTGATTGTCCTGAACAGAAAAAAATACAGGTATTGCAAAGGAACAGTTGGTCCCATTCTGACCCAAACTACAGCCTGGACTGCTCTCCTGAGTTGGCTAGATGTTGCTCCTGTCCATACAGTGGATTTAGATGTCTGAAGACACCTTTAACAAGTAAAGGCAGCACTGTATTGTTAGGCAAGGATGTTACACACTTGTCCTTGCTTAGCTTGTTTTTCAGTTGGGAGAAGTAGGCTTTCTTTGTTTGAGTTATACTTTTGTCTTCAGTGAGTGCTTCTTTGGAGCTGAAGTAGAGCTAGCCTCACTCAAGACATCCACAAGTTTTTAGCAGAGTTTTTTTCCACCTGAATGGGACCAGATAATTTCCACTGCCAGCTGAACAGCAAAACATCAGCCAGAAAAAACATTAAGTGGATTTACATGTTTGATGCTAGCGGCCAGAGAAGGAAGAATGGATAAATGGTGTTTACTCCATTTGTCCTCAAGCACAACAGAGTACACAGCTTCCTTTACTAAACCCCTGTAGCACAGGCAAGAAGCGATGGTCCTGGTTCCTGGTGCTTGTGATAACTTGCCAATGAAACATAGAGGTCTCGGATGGTTTGTGCATTGTTTATTGCAGCTTTTACCCCCGCAGCCAGATTCTCCAAACTGCCATTTTGTTTTTTTCAATGAAGACTTCAGAAAGGATTTTGTAAATAAAAAAATACCCCAAGCAAAACTGCTAGAGAGCAAACGGCTGCTAGCAGCTGATTTCTTAGAGGAGGTAAGTTTATAAGTGACTGGAAAAAGGCAGAAGGTTATCTGGTCACACACGTGTGGACACACCTTTGCACTGCTCCTCAGGAGTATCCAAGTGGATGAAGCTTGCCTCGGGGCTGCAGTGACTCCCTGCACTATATGCCCAGCACATGGCTAAACCGATGTTTTGACCTGCAGACAAGAAGGAGTCCTTCGACTGCTGGGAATTTAATTTTTGAATTTTTGAACCTTTGAATTAAGTAGGAAAAGGGTAACTATTTCTGTTTAAACACCTGGATCGTACAGACGAGATTGGTCGGCCAGCACAAGCACACAATCCTGTTTGTGGTCGGCACTAGGGATACCCAGTGGACTTTGCCTAGATGTACACTTGACAAAGAGCGAAAGGGAAAGCACCTCAAGCTCAGCTCAAGAGTGGCTTATTTGCTCCGGCATCGACCTGCATTCCCTTCCTCATCCCACATCCAGGCTCCTGCCCGGGCTTCTCCTCGCGTGTCAGCTGCTCGGGCCTGTGGCGGCGGGGATGGCGGCGGGGCAGAGGGGAGAGGACGCGGGCGGTCAGCGCTAGAGGAGCGGGATTTCTGTCAGAGAACGAGAAGAAGCCAAATCCACCGCTCTAAAAAAGTAAGATAATTGCAAAAAGCCCCAGAACTAAGAAGGGGGCCCGCGGCCTGCCACGACCAACCGGCTTTCCTCAGGCGGCCTCGCCGGGCCGCGGGACCGGCCGCAGCCAGCCGGGAGCAGTGGGAGGAGGAGGAGGAGGAGCGGAGGGAGGAGGCAGCGCTGGCAGCCGGGCGGGGAGGGGGCACTCGGCGCCGAGGAGGAGGAGGAAGACTAAGATGGCCACCAGCCGCCGCGGGGAGCGGCCCCGCTCCCTCCGCGGCCCCCTCGGCGCGGCCCGGCCTTGATGGGGCCGGGACGACCCCGGCGCCC
>NW_024582059.1:19502467-19586350 GCF_017639235.1 Corvus kubaryi | reverse complement strand
GATCATTGTCACTGAGCGGGCACCCCCCTCCGGCTCTAATGCAGGGGCTGTGCCGGGGCCGCGCCGAGGAGGCCCGGGGGAAGCCCGGGGGTCGCAGCGGAACCCCGCGGGCTCTGGGCCACTCTGGCCGCCTTTGTTGTGGCTGGGGCGGGAGGTTTTCCCGCGGGAGCCCCGGCGGGGTGCGGGAGGGGCCCGCCGGCCCCAGCCCTGGGGAAGCTTGCAAGGAGTGTGAGGGTTCGTCCTGGGCCGCCGCGGGCACTGCTCACAGGCGGTGGGTCGGGTCGGCTTTTCCCCCCCGCGTTTTATTTTGATTTTTGATGCGGGTACTGATTTTGGCGGCAGCCTCGAGCTGTCGACCCCGCGGTGCGGCAGGGACATTGAAGTTTTAGTACCCGACAGGTTTGTCCCCGGGGACAGGGGGGTTGTGGCTCCCGGAGGGCTCGGAACATGTTTTCGGGGGGATTTGCGGGGGTGCTGAGGTACCTGCTCCTTGTCTTCAGCGTGGTTTTCGCCCTGCAGTTCTGAAAGGTGATCCACGCAAATGGAGAGATTTGCATAGTGACCAGGCAGTAGTGCTGGGTGCTGAAACCCTGTGTGATGTTCACCTTGAAAGATTAGGACTGTAATTTCTAGCTGTGCCTACGTGTGCCTGCATAGGGAAACACTTAAGGAAGAAGTGCAGAGGAACTAGATGTATTTATTTTGACCTATAGTTTCATAAATGGTTTAACTGAATTTTTTTGGCTAACTAGAGTAACTTGCAAGATTCCAGTATAGACCTGTGAGTCCTAGCCTTATTTTAATGACTGAATTTTGGGTTCTTGGTAGTGTAGGTTTGTGACAAGGTCCATGTGTGTCCACATATTGGACCATGAAATTTTACTATGAAAAACAAGTGGTGGGTTTCCTGTTAAGAAAAGTAAATTTTTCTAGCGAACAGAAGTTATTTTTCTCCACTAAAGCTGTGTTGCTCCCTGATGCCTGTGCATGCTTCTGTGCCCAGTTGTGGCTGTACAGATGTAGGATGTTCCTGAGCTCACAGACTCCTATGGATCCATTCAGGCTCTGCAGAGAGCCAGCTTGATTGCATCCTTGGCACATTTTGGTGACAAGCTAGCAGTATCTTGAAGTAGGCTATGTGAACAAACTGTACAGTCTGCATGAACAGACATTTCTACAGTATCTCGCTCATCCTGTGCAATCTTGGTAGACTTAACAGCATTTGAATATATGAACTTACCTGCTGTGGGAACTGGTCTGTGGCAGTAAGCCAGCCAAATCCCTTTCTTTGCTTTTAGGTTACGGGCAGGCAGGCATTGTGTCCTGGAAATGTGTGTCCATGTTAATGTGGCTTTGTTCCTTTGCTCCATTGCCCTGGCCAAGAAATGCTGACAATCTAACTTTGGCTGCACGTTGGGACTCTGAATGGGAGTCTCCTCACTATGTGGTGTGGGTCTTTTGAGCTCAATTGGAGCCAGCTCTGGAATACTCAACACTATTGATAACAAGATGTTTTGGGTAGAAGAACCCCTCAAATATCAGTGGTGGTAGATTAGAGGGTGGTAAATGGTATCCTTCCGTTTGGTATGTGTTTGCTAGGAACTGGACAAATTTCCTTGTCCAGTTTGTTGGGCAATTTTAGGCTGCTAGACTCGGAATAAAAATGCAGTGTTTTGGGTTTTGTGGTCATACTGCGTCTCTTAGCCAGCTGATTATCTCACTGAAGCAAGTTAAGCACAGTGCCGGTGTGACTTAATATCTTCAGCACCCACTTAAAAATGTATTACAACATTTCTATACCAAAGTTTAAGTAAGGGTTGGTGTGTTCAGTCAGTTGTTTGTTCCCAGTTCAGTACCTCAGGATCAGCTACTTGATAGTCCTGATACCATACAGTACTGTGGGAAAAGAATGCTTATCTTTCTGCTTCAAAATGGTAACAGAAAGATGCTAAGTAAAAAAATAATTATGGTTCTTGGTATTTTCAACCTTGAAATAACAAGGCTACATTAGCTTGTTGCGTTGTGGTACAGCGGTGACAGCTGCTATGTGGCTCTGAAAACCTTGGTATTTAGCTCTGGTTTAGTGGAGCTAAACTGCCAGAAGTGTTCAAGGCGAGCAGGTCTTCAGGATGTATTGATGTGTGCTGCTGTTAGAGGAATTCAGCAGTGTGTTTCACATCCACCAACCTTGCATTAACTAATTCTTAGTTTTCTGCAAGCGTTCCGTGGGATTTTTAGCATTTAGGAAACTTCTGTGGTGCTTTTTGTGAAGGGAATGGGAGTGAGTGTGGGCAGATGTTCTGCTTGCCCTTTGAAATGCTCAGGACTGTCATGAGATTGTTTGGAAACTTTGGGGTTGGAACATGGTGTTTCACTTCCCAAATGTTGATATTAACTGTTTCGTGACTGGGTTCTGGGCATTCACTTGAGTTTCTGAAGATGTGCTAAACTGAAAAATGTAAAGAGAAGCCAGTGGTTCCCTCTCGGGTGGTTAAATTGCCAAAGGACAAATCTGTTAATGTTAATTAGCAGTTTCGTTCATGTTTGTAAGTGATTTTAAGCCCCTATTGCAAAATAGTGGAAATACTGTTTCAGCAGTGGCCTTTGACTTGCAGGACTTCCTGCCATGAGGAAGTCTTGTGTCATTTGTCCAAAATAAACAGATTTTGAAGAGTGCAGATAAAGTATGCTTTGAGAAACTGTACATCTAAGTCACAATTTACTCCCTGTTGCTTGCTTGCCTTTCTGATAATTAGTACCATGGAAATCTATTCTTATGACGTGTTCCTAGAATGTAACTTGCATTTGTAATGGGAAATAGAATTTTCTGTTGGTCCACAGTACAATTTCTGATATGTGTGTAGGTGGAAAACAAATTATTTCTTCATGGCTTTAATACAGAAGCTTTTAACTTCACTGGTTTCCTTCTCGATTCTTTTTTGATGCTGGTGGTGTTGCTGATTGCAATAGTGCACTACTCAAAGTACCTAAATTGTGACAAATACTTAACAGTATGAGTTTCTTTGAGGTATTTGCAATGCTGATTGTTTTAAAAAGTACTTTTTTTGTTACTTATCTGTCCTAAGTGATCAACAGCTTGAATCTTTAAACCTTCATGCACCCTTCAGTGTAGAAGGACCGAGGTGCATGGATGTAAGATTGTCACATCTCCTAGAACAGCTCTCTTTAACTTTGTAATTTGGTTTACACTTTTCATTTTGTAATAACAGGAGCTATACAAGAGTGAAACTGTTTATCTTCTGTTGGAGACTTTGCATCCTGCTGCTGGGCTGTTCATACCTTGTTCAGGCTGGGTAGGAGAAAACAGGACATAATTATAAGGACCCTGTGCACGTTTTGTTTTAAGCTGCTGTCCCACAGACAGTATAGAAAGTGTTGCCATATCCTTTTGTTGGGTACAAAATCCTGCTGGCAGGATGTAACATTTTAACTGAAGTTATTGGTAGGGAGGTGAGAGCAGCTTCTTGGCTCAGGTGAGAGCACTGCAAGCAGGACTGAGTATGTGTTAGTGGTGATCCAGCCTTGAGAGCATCTGTTTGGCAAGCAACCCATGATTCTTGAGGCAGTAGTGCAGGCTTTGGCTTTTTGGTCACATCCCCTGTTCTTCTTGATATTACAGATAAGTGTGTACAGCACCTTGCTGGTACAGACAGGGATTTGGTGACTGCTCTGAGGACTGGATGGCAACATCTGGCTGAAGAGGCCATGGCATGGTCTCTGGTGTCACTGTTGGAGGAACTTCCTTACACCTGCTGAGAGCTCTTGGCTGGTATAGAGGCTTTCAAAACAAGTGTGAAGTGCAGCTTTGTCCAGTCCAAAGAAGGAAGAATAGGTCTTGTTCTTTTTCTATTTGCTTTGCTCTAAGTATGTAGGAGGTTTTTTTTTTTTTTCCTTTCCTTTAAGGCTTTTGTGAGTGTAGATGACCTACATCTTTTGTTTTTTCCCATGAACAGCTTTGGGGTAAAATTTTCTGATTTTTGTTCTGTGTGGAAATGTGTAATTGACATGGTTTTTGACAGTTGTGCTGATGTTTTTGAAATTTTGAATGACAGCAGGGAATATTTTTGGCTTTTTTTTATGGTGTAATTTGTTATTTTTCTTTTTTCTCTCTCTACCTGTTGAGCAAAGCTGTGATAGTGGAAGTAAACTGTCTGTACTGGGGTTTGGGGGGAAAAAAAGTTTGGTGTTTCTTTGGCATTACTTTAGTGAAAGCTACATGCCATCTTTTGGGACCTTTCATTTGAGGGAAGAGGGTTTTGACTGCCTGGCTGGTTTTGGTGTTTCATCACTACCCTGTGATGGATTTCTGCCTGTCTTAAGCATGTGACTTGTAAGGCTTCTCACATATCGCAGAATAGGAACAGATTTGCAGAACTTGCACATGTAAAAAAATACCTTCTGAAATTTCAAATGCAGTAGAGCAGTGTTGTGCTAGGAAAGAGGGAATTGTGTGGGAGCAATAACAATAATGAATGTTGAATGGTATGAAGGCAGGTGGCTTCTCATTTCTGGGCAAATTTTAAGAAATGTTGGTGAAAGGTAAGATGGATGCATCTAAATTATAACAATCAGATATGCATTAATAGAATGTTTAGTTCTTACACCTTCACAAATACTATTATTTCCATGTCATGCATTTTTATTATAATATTACATGGAAAAAGCTTTTATCAGGTTGGCTAACTTAATGTACAGACAATAATAAATTTGAAAACACATGGAATAAGTGGATTTTCCAGGTGGCTTATTTCATCCCTTTTTCTCTTGCTCTACAGAAATTTTTTGTTGCACTGGAAGCATGTAAGAGATAAATTCCTGCTTTTTCAGGCTGGGTGGGTATTTATCGGTTACATGGGTAACTTAAGCTTCTTTTTCCAGTTCTAAGACATCTACCTTAGAGAATTCAGACCCTTTTAACTATAAAGCTGGTCCCTCTGTTGAATCATCTATTTTCTTACTAATGGTGTGACGGTTTTGGTTTTGAATGTGCATTTGAGGATTTGTAGTGAAGGATTTCAGAGCTAAGGGGGAGTTACCAAAATTGATCCTTATCTTAAACAAGCTATATCAAATAAGCAAATGGGAAAAAAACCCCAGACCTTCAGAGCTGACAATTTGGTAGTGCTAAGATAGACACATGGCTAGAAAGAGAAGATACTCCTACATGTTCTTAGGTGTTTTGGGCTTTTTTAGGGTCTTTCAATTTTGGAACGTGATGACTTCAGTGAGAATGTGGATCAGTAGCTCTTGAGAAAAATGTACATCTGGCTTTCTATTTCACTGCAGCTTTTGTCAGAATTATCACCCTGCATTGGGTAGGAGAGAGTAGCTCTACCTAGTGCTACTTTTCTCAGTATCATTCTGCCAGGTGGAACGTGGGTGCAAGTGTACCACGTTTTATATTCTTATATTACCAGATGATTTATTATTTTCAAATGAAGACATGGTAAAAATCTCAGTGTTGTCCAAAGCAGGATGGTTTCATATGTGTGAAGTAATAGATGATGGGATGTTGCTTCAGAAAGTGGAATGTATTTGAATGCCATGGTAATAAATAGTGTTGCTTCTTATCCCTGGTTCTTGCTGAGAACCAAAATCTGAGCTCACAGACGGACTGTAACAGGAAGAGGGGGTTTATACAGCAGGAACTTCCTACAGTTTGTGTTTGGTTATTTGGCACTGTAAGCATATCCTTTTTTTGTATAATTTGAGATAAGGGTAATAGAAGGAGAAATTGCAGGGCTAGGCAAATGCTTAGGGTATCCAAGAAGGTATGCTGTTTAAAGGATACACAGGGATAAAACATGCCAAAATATCAACTTGGCTTGGTAATAAAACTTTCTAAAGACTTTCCAAGTGCTTGGATGATGGACAATCCTAAAAGGGAGAAAGACTATTCAGAATGCCTTAGGTAAAGATCCCTGGGAAGGTTAATCAGATGTAAGTGCACTTGGCATAATGAGCCTCAGCTTTTGTCTGAGGTTTATTAGACCGGTGGGGAGTATGGGCCTGTGGGTTGTTCATAGTAGGAGAGCTGTTCCTAGGGACAGCTTGTTTTTATGATACAGAGGGATCAGTGGCAGTACCAGTTCACATGATTCCTGCAGCCAAAGTGTGCAGAGCAGGGGGCAAACAATGCATGGAAGTGAGCTCAGAAATTATACTTAAATTTGGGGGGAAAAAAACCCAAAAAACAAACAGAAAAACACCTCCAAAAAGCCCCAACAAAAAACCCTAATCCAACAAAAAAATCGAACTGAGCAGTTGCCTGAAGACAACCAAAGGAGTGATGGGAACCAAGAGACAGGAATTCACCATGTTTGTAGCTTCAGAGTGCCCTTGATGGTCTTAGGATTTGGTTCTGCATTTGTGTGCTTGCCAAGGCCTATTTACTTCTAATGGGGTTTTATGGAGGTCCTTGGGTCTTCAAGTGAGAGCCAGGGATGAGATTGAGGCCTTGGTTTGTATTTGCATGAGTGCACAGAGTACAGAATGTATCACATGGCAGAATGACAGACAAAACAGGTAAAGAGTGCAGTTCGTAATGTAAAAAATGCCTTTTGATGTTCTCAGAGTTGAAATGTCGTGGTGTACGCCCTCAGTTGTGAGATTGGCTTGAGTTATGGCTTTTAAAGCAGTGAAAGCACAAACTAAGTTGATTTCTTTTTTGATTTTGAGCCTTGATCATGCAGTTGTCATTTTCTTCCCACAACTGTGAGGGTTACATCATCTTTGGAATCTTCACATGGCAGAATGCTCTGGGCTGGAGTGCCACAGGTATGATGAGATTGAGAAAGCTGGGATCAGAGCTGGTAATATTCTTGTCATCACTGGTTTCCTGTCTGTTAAAGTGACTGAAGAGGAGTGAAATTTATTTTATTTGGGAGTTTCTTTATACTTGCAGAAGAAAGGATGCCTCTCTGAACAGGCAGAAGTAAGCATTCTTTATAATTTTATTAGCAGTCATGTGGAATAGGCACAGAAATGGTTTTGGTATTGCATCACAAGTTAAATACTAATACTCGAGTCAGCAGTTGAGCAGTGAGCCATAGTACAAATGTAAAAACAAAGTCTGTGTGGATATGATCTAAGAGAATGCTAATTTGCTTGTTAATTAGGTTTGCAAAAGTTTCTTTTTAACAGTTCTGATCAGTGAGCCTAAGCTAGTGATGAATACGTAATTTAGGTTTTGAGTGGGTCATGAAGTAACCAAGGGAGTATCTTTTCAAGCTTTTCATTATTAGAGTGTGTAAAGGCACCGTAGCAACATGTCTTAGTTTGACTGTAGCAATTTCTGGAGACAGAAATATTTTGCTTTCATTTCTTTCCAGCAACATAGCCATGTTCCCAGCAGTGTTGGATCAGGATAGGAGAGACCATGGCTTCCTTGCTGTCTGTTGAAAGCCCTTGCAGTTTGACTGGTGATGTTTTTGTACAGACAGGACTCTGGATGTGCTGTATAAGTAGCAGGATTTTTTTTTTTTTCTTAATTACTTGTACAGTCTTGGGGTTTATCCCAAGGCAGCGACCCAGCCCCGTGTAGCGACTCACTCATTCCCCCTGCACCAGGAATGGGGAGGGAATCAGAAGAGTAAAAGCTGGAAAATCCATGGGCTGAGATAAAAGACAGTTTTACAGGGAAAGCAAAGCCACGCACACAAGCAAAGTGAAACAAAGAATGAATTCCCTGCTTCCCACGGGCAGGCAGGTGCTCAGCCTTCTCCAGGAGAGCAGGGCCCCATCATGGATAATGGTTTCTTGGGAAGACAAACACCATCACTCCAAATGTCTCCCCCTTCCTCCTTCTTCCCCTCTGCTTTATATCCTGAGCATGATGTCACATGGTCTGGAATATCCCTTTGGTCAGCTGGGGTCACCTGTCCGTGCTGTGTCTCCTCCCACCCTCCCAGGCACCCTCAGCTTCCTTGCTGTCCTGGCCAGTACACAAAAGCAGAAAAGGCCTTGGCTCTGTGTGAGCCCTGCTCAGCAATAACAAAAACATCTCTGTATTATCAACCCTGAGTTCAGCACAAATCCAAAACACACCCCCATACCAGTCACTGTGAATAAAATTAACTCTACCCCAGCCGAAATCAGCACATACAGTTTCCTGGTGTGAATTGGGATAGCCTACTGATCAGTTAAACCCTTAAAGTTATAACCTGTTTTTATTTCAGTAAAGCACATATGTATATATTATGTGCTTCAAATACAGATGATGATATGAATGTTTAGGTTTTTGTTGGTTTGTGTTAGTTTGTGGTTTTTTTTTTTTCCTTTTTAATAAAAGGAAGCAGAGAAGGTGTGTGTAGTGGAAATAATGTACTCGGAAACATCTTTTTAGTCTAGCTATCTGTCTTTCCATTGTGATCTTTCTTTATAGAAGGAGATCAATATAGTTGGTGTTTTTCTGAAGTAGCTCAGATTGAGCAGAGAATATACAAAGGTGAGGATTTAGGTTCCTCTTGCATAGACAGAATAAATTTAAAAGATGAAAACTCTCCTCCTCTTTCCTGTCTGTTCCTCTTTTCCATCATCCTTTGCAGAATGAAGCTGAACTTGCCACCTGAGTATGGATGAACATTTCAAATGAAAACATAATAGCACAAAGTATGAGAATAAGCTTATTTAAATAGTTTAGGAAAAGAAAAGGATACCGTAATTAGTAGATGTTCATATTGTGTGGAATTCAGCTTGGAATTGTCTTGTTGCATTACGCTGAGGGTTGTGGTGCTGAGGTGGAAATCCCTAGACCTGCTTGTTGTTTGCCTTTGTAATACTCCTCACAATGAGTAGGAAAGTGGAACACCTCAAGCACTGCAGGGTCATAGTAAATTGAAATACATTTTCTTGATTTGGGTTCAACAGACTGACTGCTGTGTCTCGGAAGGACTCATCTTAAAGTTTAAGTTCACAGTTTGAACAGTTTGAACACACCAGACAAATTTTGGTTGGAAGGGACATGTGTAATTGTGCTTGAAGCTTGACATTTGCAGAGGTTGGGAACATGGTGTTTAGAGGCTGAACTTTTTACGGAAAGAGGTAAGGGTATGGACAAGCTTTTTGTATGCTTTAAACGGCTAATGAAAACATGTTAATCTTTCATGTCCACTGTGGAGCCCAGTGGCAGATAGGCAGAGAGTGATTTCTTTTTCTCTTTTTTTCATGTGACAGTGAAGGTAGTAAGATAATTTTTAATGTGGTAAGCTATGAAAGTACTGGATATTTTACTGTAACTGGTTTTTTTCACTGTTGGGCTTATAACTTCTCTGTTGCTTAAACTTCTGTGTTTGCTCTTGGAGTGGTAGGCAGCAGTGATGTGCCAGCAGCTGTGAGGTCCTGGCAGTGGCTGAGGTAAACCTTGTTGGAAAGTTAGCACAGCTTGCAGAGGGCTCTTACCTCTACCCAGGAGAAAACAAGCTGCTTTTGTGAATTTAAATAAATTAATCATAAACAAGTGCCCTTCAACCCTTTTACTTGGCTTAGGGTGGATGTTCAAGGAAATGAGCCTGCACCACACAGGTGGAGAAGGACAGGAGCTTGATCAGGAGCACCCTGACTTGTCTGAAAGTTTACTATTAACTTGGAACATGGAAAGAGCATTAGTCAGAAGTCACACTTTCTTGTTAAAGTATTAAATAATTTTGGATTAAAAGTCTCTGAGCAACCCATGTTTTTAAAAGAATTGCATTGTTTGGGGTTAATGAATGGTCTTGATATTTAAAGAAGAAAAGTAGGTGCAGAGTGTTGTGTTTTCTTACTAACGTGGGAAGACTCTCCTTGGATAGTTTTCTGTATAAATGTTTCAGGAAGATAGCTTTGTCTATGTGAATGGAAAATGGAGGCCTCATGAAGACTTCTATTTTTTTCTATGTTATTTTCTCTTTCATTTAAGTATTGCTGTTATTTTTTAGTCTGGACAAGAGGTATTTGTCTGCAGGTATCTCGAATTTTGTAGAGTTCTTTTCACCTTCTTTTTAATTACTGCATATATGGCAATGTTCAGTTTGCCAGTTAACACGCAAAAATCTACCAATAAAAAGTAAAACCAGCAAAATCGATCCCTTTCCCTCTTCCCCCAGTTTCTTCATTAACAACATAGAAGTAGGAGAAGAAAAAACCTGGTCAGGCAAACACAACATGAGGATTTTGTTTTGACCAGTTTACTGTGACTCTTTGGGTTAAAAATGAGTTTTGTGTTGCCTTCCAGCTCTCTCCTCGGGTACTGTTAGAATATTGCTTAGGCTGAGCTGTTTGGAGTGTATGTGCTTACAGATACTGCATTAATACTGTTCCTTATTCCTCTCTTGGAGAAAGATCATGACGTTCTCACCCTCCCTTTCTTTTTCTCATTGCTATTCTTAAGTATTTTGATGTTAGTTTATACCATTTGTAATGAGTACCCCTGAGATGGGATTCCTCTAAGGCCTCACAGAGAATGGTGAACAGGTCTGGAAGGAGGACGGCAAAACTTCATCATGAGCTGAAGGCTTGTACTAAGTATGTAGGCTTGTACTACTGTCTCCAAATTTCTACCTCTTACTAGGTTACTCTTATTTTCTACTGTTTGTTTTGAAGTGTCATGTTGATTCATCTTGAAGAATAGCCAGCCCAGAAATTTTATTTCAATAAAAAGGCATGGAAGAGGAGGAGGAGAGGAAGAGAAAAGGATGGAGAATATGGGTGTTCCAGAGCAATAGCTGAAAAGCGTGTGTACTGAAGCAGTATAATTACAGTGCTTGACATCTTTTCACTCTATGTGGTGTCCTTTCTTAGTTAAAAACAACTGCCTTTTGAAGAATCTGTTGCTTCAGTGGTGATGATCAACTTTGGATGACTGTAATGTTTTTTGCAGTAAGAAATGATTATCCATCTAAGCAGTGCTGCATTGGTTGAAATGTCTTTTATTTAAATGGGCGTGTCTCTTTTAAAAAGATGTTCTGTGTAATTAATGGCTGTGAGTTAAGGGGGAGTCTTACCTGGTTAATAATCTGTTCTCCTGGTCAGTTACCACTCCTAGGAGGTTTTGTTTTCATACTGAAAGTGAGTTTTCTCACCTTCCAGTACATGTTGTAATGCCTTTATCTGCTTGGTCCAAGAACTCTGAGCTGTGTAAGTACGATCTGCATGCAGAAATGACAACGCAGGCTCTTTTTAACTTTATCTTGACCTTCAATAATAAATTTAGCTTTCAGTAATAAAATATATTTAAGTGTTGGTAGTCATTATTTGTATTCTGGTTGCTCTCTTGAGCTATAAGAGGACTGACCTTTAGATGTCTCAGAGTAGTCTGTTGGTGTGCTGGTTTATGGAGTAATATTTCTTGCCTGCTTTGAAAACCTTCCCTCCTCCCCCAATTCAGAGATGCCTCCTGCTGCATCCTAGGGTCATGTAACTCATGTTGCCATGGGCTTGCTGGTTGTTCTTTTGGGATTTGTGTTCTGTGTGCACGGATCCCTTCTTCCCACTCTGGTTTCTAGGCACATAGCCATGCATTTCGAGGTACTAAAATGGGTGTCATTGGGAGGTGCCCTATCTGCAAAGAAATCCAAATAATTGTATCCAAATAATTGGTTAGTAATTACCACCTACTCCCCCTGTGTGCTCATCCAGGTGCATGAATTACTGACTTTTATTTCTTGCATTAGGTGGTGTACCTTTAATGTGATTAAAGGGAGGTTGCTGAGCTGAAGGTATCAGTTTAATGATGCTGGGCAGCACGTGCCAGCTCTGGTAGTGAATGAGTATCTTCATGTGAAGATACCATGTTTATCTCAAAATGATCAATTTAATAATGCCGGTGAGATAGCAAATATAAATGTCTTTGAGAAAGATGTCTGGCAAATCTGAACTGATATAGCTTGTCTAAATAACATTACCTTAGTCACAATTCAGTTTCAAAATGGTAGAAATTTCATTACTCAACCCAGCAGGCGAGGGCTTGGAGGGAGTTGGGTTTTTGTGTCTGTTTGTTTGGTTTGTGGGGTTTTGGTGTTGTTTTGATGTTTCTTGTGGTGGTGTGTTTTGTTTTGTTGTTATCAGTGTGTGTTTATTTGTTTTAATTTCCCCCCAATAGTTTAAGCACATCAGATGATTTCAAAATATGAGGTCCTCCCAGTACTAAACCAGGGAGTGCTTTGTTTCTTTCTGGCTTCCAGCATGCTGGTTATATTGTCAACTGGGCAGGGAGATGGAAGTGGAGACAAAGCAGTGCCATTTGTGCCACAGTAGTTCTTGGAAGACAGTTTCTCTTCTGAACTATCTTTATAGATCTGCAAGCTTAAGAAAATTGTGTTGCAGTTGTTATGCAAGACTCTTTTTCTCTTCATCTTTCAGTTGAGGAAATAGTACCAGTCAGTCTCACTTGGACATAGGCAGAGATTTGTCCCTACTTTTTAATAGGATGAGAAAGTTTGGTAAATTTAAGAGGGAATATTGTTTACTCTTCAGTCATCCTGGGTGTTTATTTGTACTCTTTGTTGCCTTCCTCCTTCCTGTCGCTGGTTAGTGACCCTTTGTCACCAGTCCCTGTTGGGCACCTCTTGCTGGATGGTGGGATTCTCCCTTTGGGCTGATAGGGGAAGAGGTGCTCTCTGAGTGTACACTTTACATTATCCACGTGGCTATAGGTTTTTCAGCCACTTCCAAACAGAATGCTGACAAGTCCGGGCAGGCAGACGGAAGGAATGTGTCAGCTTGCCACAAGTAAGAGAACCCAGCTCAGTGACCCATCTCTGTTTCACAGTTAGTGTTTCTCTTGCAGTGTTTGTTCTTGTAAGTCTGGCATGTAAGTGCTACTGTTGCTCCTGGGAGTGCTTAAATGAAACAAATGCATTAATTCCCTTTCCTGACTTGGTGGGTTTTTTTGTTTGTTTGTTTTATATTTTGCTCTTGCAAAAAACGCTGCTTATGAGAGCAAGCACAAGAAGATTGTGTGTGTGTGTGTCTGTGCTGGTTTGTCAGAGCATTCATTTATCCATTCTGCTGGTTTGAAGGATTTTTTTTTTTTGAGTCTTTTTTGTGCAGCATAATCTCAATTGTGTGCCGTTCCTGAGCTGCCCTTGAAAGAAAATTATGCTTTATGGACTTTCTGCAGGTGTGTTGCTGATCCAGTCTGCAGGGCTTCTGTTTTAAAACAAATGCTTTGGATTCATGCCAAAATATTGCTCAGAAAAAGATTGCTACAGAGAATTCCTCCGGTGTCCTCCTGGAAATGCATCAGAGCACGGGAGAGAAACCACAGATAGCAGTATGGGCCTGATGCACTCGGACCCACCTCAGAATTTGCTCCTCCTCCCTTTATATTTTTTTTAAAATATGGAGATCTTATTAATTATTATTAAAAATCAAAAGGAGAATACACTGAAGACTAAATAGATTTTTTCTGCTCCTAATTGCTTCTAGTAATTTCAGTTCAATAATTTTTATTTCAGCATATACATGCACAAGTAATTTGGGATCAGCATAATTGTTTCTGCTTAATAGAATCTGGAATGGCTCCCTTTTGTCCATAGGATTGGTGATCAGTGAGTTAACTTCAGTTTTATGCAAGATATGTAAATCCTAATTTAGTTTCTTTGTGTTCGTTTCTTGTTGACTGGGATGGTGTAAGGATGAACGTTTTGTGGTTTTTTCTTTTGCTGGGCAGGAGGGTAGTTGTTGAGACATGACAGGTTTAGGAAGTGGTATGTTCTTGTTTGCTAATTTTATTTTTTGTTTTGTTTTGTTAGGCTTTGGGATTTCCTAGATTATGCTACTGACAAAGCAGGCAAGAACCTTTTAGTGATTTAAAGAGAAAAACAAATGACAATTATTTTCATTATTTTATTGTTGCCTTCATTTTTTGACCTCTTCCCAAACTAAGCTTTAGGGTTATAAAGCGGGAATAATCAGATTTGAACATCTGTGTTTGAGCTTCTTGTGGTTTAAGTAAGAAGGTTTTCAGGACTTGTCTGTCCATGGAATTGTAGTCTGTCTTCCATTTTGCATCTCCTTCATGTCTTCTGGATGCTTCTCCTTTTTTCCTCCTGCATCCAGAACTTGCCTGCTCAATTTTGTCAATTTTTTCAAAGTCACTGATAATTGCCTTTTGGGTTTTTTTTTTCCCTCTTTCTTTCTAGTTTGCTCTTTTCTCTCTTCCCTCTTTGAAGAAAGAGATTTAATGTAATGGGGAAGATATTTCAGGACTCAGAATGAACCTCAATTATATTTGCGAAGCCTGAAGACAAATTACCTGGAAGTAAAGAGTGTGGTGTCTTAGGAAGGGTTCTGCAGTGAGTCTGAGTTAGTTGTCTGTCCACTCTTCATTGGAAAAGAGATGATTACAGATTTGAAGTATCTGATGGTGGATAGTGAGTGATTAAGTTAAGAGAAACTGCTCATCGGCTGAGCTGCACAGAGGGTGGAATTCACCTCTCACAAGTGTGCGGACCCAGCTGTCCAAAATCAAGATGGAGTGTGTGGAATGCCCTTATAGCCTTGGGAGGAAACAATTGCCTTTTGCAGGTACTTAATTCCCATTACCTGAGGAAGATCATACTTTCAGAGAGCCGTTCAATCAGAAATTATCAACTGTAGAGTGACCCCAGCCACCTGAGAAGTGAGTCTTTTGAGTCAATTGTCTTTTTGATGTGTGAGTTTACTAATAAGACACATTTTTGTGTAAACAATTTCTAATGAATGTGGGTAACAGAGTGAGGAGCTTTGGAAGCTTAGCTGTGAGCTTTACTACTTGCTGAGTTTTTAGCATTTAGGTATCTGTCTTATATGTAAATTTTTTACAGTGCCAGGTTTTTCTTGTTGGAGTCCTGGGGCACTTTGTGGTTTTTCTCCTTCTGCTCCTTCCTTAGCACCAAGTCCAAAAAGAATGGGAGGGTGGGTGGGATTTTCAGATCTGCCTTTCTTTTCCACAAGGAAGGGCATCACACTCTTTATCCACAATTGCTGTTCCAGTTGCACTTGAATTAGTGTACAGTAGTGTCTTGAGAGTTACCTGGTGTTGCTTTACTCTTTGAACAGGTAAAATGGCTCCCCTGAGTCCTGAACATGAGAGTTGTTCAAAGCATTTGCCAGAGAGCTGTGAGGGGAGTGAGGGGACTGCTGATGAAGTTGGTGTAAGGGCGCTTGTTGCAGAGCAGGTCATTCATCAAAATTCTGAGTTGTTGCAGAAGCATTAGGAGAGGTAAGTGGCTTACTTAATTCAGAACTGAGACATTATGGATAAAGCTATGCTGCTTTGTAGCATATTCACAGTAAGGGGCTTTAAGGATTGGATTATTGCCATCTGCAGCAATCCCTGATATGAAGAAGAAAAAAAAAAAAGAAGGATAAGAAAAATGGAGTTGGAATGTGCTGCTCTCTTGTTGTGGTGGTTGCTAATGAAATGTTGCTGTGATCTGGCCACTCCTGCTTCTGGAGTTGTAACTGGTCAAGACAGTCTGCTGAGGCTGGTGAGGCAGAACAGCAGCTGCATCATTTTCCTGAGGCAAGTTCAGCGCTGGTGAGTTAAGCAGAGAGGAGTGGGCCTTTCTCTAATTGCTAGTTCCTCAATATCTTGTGTATACAGAATCAGCACATGGCCACCTATTCCTTTGTGCAGGCTTTCAGGTTAGCAGCTTCTCTCTTTCCCTTCACTAGGGATGGTGCCATTCTCATTCTGTCTGCTTATCCAGGAGCTGGCAGGCTGGAGTGGAAGCAAGGGGAATATGGGTTAGGTGTCTCCCTTCCTTCTGAAATTGATCTGTGCTTCCACTGCAATACAGATCCTGGTATTTCCACTTCTTGGCTAATTCCTACAGTTGTTTCTGGAAGTGGTGTTGCTGAGCACAGGAGGTAATGCTTGGAGTTGTAGGGGTGAGTAGCAGAGTGAATGTTTGTTCTGTCTTTGCACAGTCAGTGAATTTTGCAGTGTTCTGGATGCTAGCTAGAAAATAACAACAGGACATTAAGTGTCAAGATGGCCATCTTAGTGTCATCATTGTGGGTTCTTAAAATTTTTTTCTGAAATGCTGTGGACTTCTGTATTTTATCTGGATGGCTTTCAGAGATTGGCAGCAATGACATGTACTTCCACATCCAAAGAAATTCAGGAATATTGCTGCATCACGTCTTTGCTGATTCTGCAATGCAGTAGCATTGGGCTGTGAGCCCAAATCATGGTGAAAAGATATAAAACTTCTGACCCAGAGGTAAGAAGAACCAAATGGACAAGACTTAGAGAAGAAGAGAGGTAATCACAGGGAAATGCAAATTTTAGATGAGGAGACAGAGCTTTTGTTCTTTTGGCCCAAGTCCTTAACGAGAGAGCTATAATTAGGCTAGAATTATCTTTATGGATTCAGTGCTGGCAAACTCAAAGTCAACTGCTGTTACAGTGGGGATACTGTAACACGCATTTATCAAACCAGGAGGCCCGTGGAAAGGAAATATATATGGACAGACAGATTCTTGATAGCTGTTTCAGAGATGTTTATTTCTCCAGCCGCATGGCCGGAGCTCTGCCCAGGAACTGCTCCAGTCACGGGACCAAGGGTCCTTCTGCCCGCGCAGGGAACACAAACCAACCAATGGGAACGAGGCTGAGCAGGGGCAGGGAAGCCCCGTGTCTGTGCCCTCAGGGCCCCTCTCCCAGGGCTCCATGGCAGGGGAGGGACCCCAACAAACTGCCTCTTGATTAGCATGCAGCATCTTTGCAGTCTTTCACTCTTCAATCAAACCTCCCTTTCACTCTTTGTGCGATGCCACAGTTTCAGGTCTGCACAGTACATGACCACTCAGGAAAACCTCTTTCCTGCTCATTCTTCAGTGATGTCATTCCTCATAGGTTGATTTGTCTTCATTTCTCTTGCAAATACTATGCTGGTTCTCCTGTAAGTATCTGCACAATATCCAATGAGACAATTAGAGTCAGGTTAGTGCTTGGGATATTTTTGTAGTTTATGACTTTGGTTCAAATGTCATGATAGCCACAGAATTCATAAAGTTTTACATCAGCAAGAGAGGTCACATGTCATGTAACTTGGCCTTAGGGACAGCTTTCTCCCATGCAAACATGTCTTCTGAGAGCAGGGCTGGAAAAGCCAGGTAGTAAATTCTTGTGGCTTGGCACTGGCTTTAGGACATGTTGCTTTTAGGGGAAATAGGTGTTTTTAGCAAGGGTCAACATAGAATTTGATGCTTAATGTTTCAGTAAGCTAAAAATGTTTGCAACTACAGAGCTCCTTCTCTTTAGTAGGACTTGACATGTGGTATTTCATTTATTAGCTTCTGTGCCCTGAGAAGACTTTGGTTGCTTATTTGTTTTCTTAATGACGAGAAGGGCAAACATTGTATAACTTCTCAGGCAGCAGCAATTATGCAACTGATCCTGTTATCATGGAGCCAAAGTCCTTCCTAGTCCCTGAGCACCAGCTGCTTGTGTTCTGGTTGCTGCTTTTTCCTTTTCTTTCTTTCTCCCTGCCCCCTGCCCCCCCGATTTGTTTGTGAACAAGTTATTTTTTTTCCCATGTTGCTGTTTCCTTCTCTTTCCAATGCAGTTGAGACAGTGGTTTGTTTGGGTTCAATCTTCAATTTGCTATGCTGCAAAATCAAACTGCCCTTGTACATCATGGGAAGTGTGAAATGTATAGGCAAATAAAATAGTTTGATACTTTATGGGTATATAAGAAAAGGCATTTGCTTGGATCTGAATGAAATATTGCAGGTGGCCTTTGTTGGAGTTAAGGTCAAAAGTTGCAAGTTCATGTTCTCATGATTTTAGAAACATGTAAATAACTGGTGTTCGTTTAGTTTGTTGGTTTTTTTCCCTTCCTTCAAAGGGTGGGCCTGAGAGAAATTTTAATTCTCTCCCCTGGCCCTGCCCTGGGATCACCACATAAAATATAGTACTCCTGTGTATAAGATGAGGTAGTTGTAAATCTCGTGCTTTTACAGCTAAGTGATCTCACTGCAGTATAATAAAGGCAGTTAATATACTGTAAAAATGCTTGCCATATTCACACTTCATTTTCAGTTCCCAGTTTTATGTCATGTCATTTCCATTTCGTGTTACATGGCTTCCTGTGAGTGTAAGTGACCAAGGCAGGCTGTTTTGATCCTTGATAAAACATTTGGAGATGGGAGAAGAGATGGTAGGCTTGTAATCTGCAGTGCTGTTCTCTGCTTACAGATGAACTGACTATACCGTCTACAAGTCCCAGCAGAGGATAAATAATAGTTGATCTGTGATACCACACTGTTTGCTGCACTGCTTGTTGCTGTGTCAAATGTGATCTGCATCAGTCATAAATAGGCTCTAGTGCTTAGTGTCCTATATTGGGAAATAAATTGGGGTTAATGGTTTAAGGTCCTTATTTAGTTTGTAAGTCTTATGCTAAAGAAGTTATATGGAGTGCAAAGGTTGTATTTTCTTGCTCACAGTGTCTGTACTGTAGATTGGGTATTTGGAGAGGTGGCAAGGTGCTGTCATTTGTAGGAAATTGGGGTCCTTTCTTCTGGGCTATTTTTGTTGGAATTTCTTTTCCTTCAGTGGCAGTCTGCCCCATCTGCTTTTGGCAGACCAGGCACACAGAAGATATTCTATTTTGCAACCAAAAGACTGGATGTATAGCATGTATACTTCAGTCTTGTCTACTCATACCTTGCCCCTCCAATTTCTCTTGACAGAGACATTGAGTTCTGACTTGGAAGAGACTGTATGCTTTAGCCATACTTATCATAGGGTTACTTGATTATTTCCATTGTTAGTGAAGGTTCTGCTAGAATTCTTACCTCAGCCCTGCAGTTCTGTAAATTCCAGAATGTTGTACTTTATCAGAACACCTGGTACTGGAGAAACCTAGAAAGTAATGATGAGAAGGGAAGGATTGTAAAGATTTTTCTGGAAAAATACATAAAACCAAGAAAACCCAACTGGATATCATGGCTAATTCTTTGTCAGCATGGTGGTGGGAATGCCCTGGTCTAATGCAGAGTTCACAAAAACAGTGCTTTTGTAAGGTAGAAAACTTGATTGGGAATTTTGAAATTGCTTTTCACATCTTATTGAAATATTCTGTGGTCCTAATAGCAGTGTGTTCTTGGAGTATTTGTTGTTTGCCTCCATGTCTCTGCTTTATATATGTAGTTTTTCCAATTGTTTCATCAAGGTTTTAAGTGATAGGATCCTTGAGAAGCATTTAACCACTGTTCAACTGTATCAATGAATATGTGCATAAATTAGCGTGTGATTGGATGACAAGGTCTGGTGTAGACTGGTAACTTAAAAGACTCTTTTTCTTACTATTGTTTTCAAAAATAGTCAGCAGTTGAGTTAGAAATCTTAGGAGGAAGATGTTTCTTTGCTACTTGGGAGAAGAGATTTTTTTGTTTGTTCTTGTTTTTAAATCTGGTGGTTTCTTTTCCAAGTTGCCATTGCCTAAATCTCCCCTTAGTGCAGTGTTGAGTTTGGTTACTGGAGAGTTTATATTATGTTGAAGGCAATGGGAAATGATAATTCTACACATGCTTCTAGTGGAATGCAGGTGAGGGTTGGTACCAATTTACAACAGTGTTAGGAGCACACTGGAAATGGATGGCAGCTCAAGTTCAGTAATATTCTTGAAGACTTTCTTTTTCAGTCTCTACTGTCTTTCCTATTAAGTGCTGTTTGGATTTTTAATTAACTACTTAAGGATGTATTCATGAAATGTTAATTCTGTTAAAAGAGATTTCTGACTAATCAGTCCATTGTACCTTTACTCTTACAAGAGGTAAATCTCAATTGTGTTACCTGGTAAGGAGAGATATGAGAAGAATTTTCATCAAGAGTAGTACTTGATCACACTATTTAAAGACTGTTTGCACTTCGAATCTATATCCAGAAGAGATCTGAGGTGGTAGCTTTTCACTGCAAATACAGCAAAATATTATTGCCCGAATTGGTCTCTCTAAAGAAACTAACTCCAAGTTGCCATCTCCTGAAAGACTTTGGTTGCAATATGAAAATCGGTCTTATTTGGACATTGAAAAGCATGAAAATCTAGTATCTTATCATGGTTAAGCTTTTTTTTTTCTAAAGAAGAGGTGATGCCCTTATAAACTAGGAAGGTCATGACATCAATAAACGTAATGATTTGTCTTATACTAGGGAAGTATATATGGCGTTTCCTGGTTCTGTAATACCCTTTTTCATCTCTATTTCACCAAATCTCGGTTTTTAAATGTATTTATTTTGGCACCTTGCAGTGTTCAGCAGTGCTCCTCATTTTGTCAGAGCAAACCTAAATATTTCTGATTATGTAATGAAAAACTCAATTCCTTCAAGATAACACCATGTGAACTTTGGTTTGTTTTTCAGTGATGTGGACAGCAAGCCAAATGTGACGTGTTTTTACAGAATGGCTAGGAATCTACAGTCATCAAATTATGGTTACCTGGTGTCACTAATGGTATTTTTCAGAGTAACTGTAAAGGCACTTCCTCTCCCCTGGAAAAATATATCCAAACACAAATAAACAACAGTTTAAATAGTGTTAACAGGTAGCTTTTATACCTCATCAGTTCTTAGCTTTTTTTTTACTTCATGTTCACTTATTTCTTATGTAGCAGATTGGTAATGAAATTTTATTATTGGCTTGGGGGGTTTGTTTCTCTTTTTCTCCATTATGCACATTTTTTTTACACTTCGCTATGGCATACACAGTTTTAGCCAGAATCATGCTTTTCTGGTTAACTTTGATAATTCTAGTGCAGAATTTTCAAATAGTTTTAACTTTCCAATAGGAAAAATAATTATGACTGACTTAGATTGTGTTTAGTATTAGTAGTAGGATTTCTTCATTTGGGAAATACTCCAGGCAGGCAGTAGAGGAAAAAAATTGTAGAAGAATGATATTGTTGGTAGTTCACAGGCAAAGGAAGAATAAGTTCTTAAAGTTATATTTGCGGCAAGTTGAGTTAGAATGTGTTAAGAGCAAGGAAGGATCAAGATGGATCATCAAGTAGCAGTTAGATTCCTCTTCCTAAATGTTGTTCACTTTCCCTTCTTCAGCAAAAAGCCCAAAATCAAGCCAAACCACCTGCCCCCAAAAATGAGTAAGACAAAGATCCAGATGGAAACAAAAACTTCATGCATACACAAACTCAGTAACTGCAAATCTGTTAGAAGTATTTACTTATGAAGATATGATTCTGTGCCTGTGTAACAGGGAGAGCTGGATAACTGTGGAAAACGAGTTAAATTTCTGATCTGTTGATCTTTTCTCTTAAGAGGTTTCTTCATGATTGGTCATGCAGATCACGCAAATATTGAGGTTACTGGATGACTGAAGAGACATTGTAATTTCATATTGGCAAGTGACACTTCCTTTAGTCATTCAGTGTCTTTAACTTTTTTTTTCCCCCCTGTGTGTATTAAGACTTAGTCATTGAAAATGGTCTGGATATGAAATTTGCATCCATGTGTTTTTACAGATTTTGCTCTGAACATTCACCCATTTTTTTTTATGTAAAGACATCATGTCTTGGCAGGAAGCTTTTTGTGTGGAATACATGCTTGGACAGAAAGAAAACATGGAAAACTAAATCTGTTATCTGCATTCTTACACTTTCAGCTTCTTAAGATTGCTAGGTGATATATCAAGTTATACTGTTAATTGGAGGATAGAAATGGGTATTACTTACCCATCTAATCTAAGTTAATAATGATCAGGAGTGGTATTATGAGATCTTTATTGGCCTGTGATCTCCCTCAGATCCAACATCTCAGAAGAAAAGGAAAAAGAAATGGATGAGTTGAGGAATGAAGGGATGGTCTAGAGAGACACTTTTGAAAAACAGACTGGCTTGTTTCAAGTAGTGAGTCCTGCTTTCTGAAGGAACAGAAAGAAGTACATGGTCATAATTTTTGCAGATGGTTTTAAGAGTGACTTCATTTAGACACTTCTTTTTTCTTGCAGGACTTGTTCTGCAGTACCTTAGTTTCCCTTTGGTTCAAGAAAAAGAAAAGTCAGTTAGCTTAGCTTTTTAAGTACCAGTGATGAGCTGCATGGGGAGGTCTGACCCCCATTTGTGGGGAGGTGTCTGTTCAACTTGGGGGTCACTAAATGAAAAGGTGACTTTTTACTTTGGGCACTCTTTGATTTCACATTGCAGACTGAAACAGTTATTGGGATATTCAGTATCATTTTAGTCTGCTGATGTTTGTTGGGATTTTTAGAAATTTTATTTCTAACACTGTGTTAGCTGGGCAAGACAGGAAATGTTTGATTCAAAATGAGATCCCTGGCAGCTGCCAAGAAGGCAGAATCCAAAGATGTGAGGACTTTGCAGGCAGTCTGCAGAACAAGCTCTCCCAGGAACACAGTAAATGATCTTGGATGATATTCAGAATATCTGTCTTCTCTCAGGATGGTGTCCATAGTTCAGTGGATTTCTCTGTTTCCATGCAGTTACTAGAATAAGGTGTCATCTCATTTGCTATCACATGCTGGTAAACTGTGCAGTAATGTTGGCATTTGTGGAAATTGTTGTCCTAATGTTCCTTTTCTGACATGCCTTGTTACTTCATTTAAGTTAGAAATTAGACCTGGAGAGAGCTGTCCAAATATATACCAGCCTTGCAAACTTGCAGAGTACGAAGAACTGGTTATGGGTGGCAGTTCAAGGAGCTGACTAAAAAGACTCTTGAGTGAGATGAGAACCAGAGTTCTGCAGCACTCTGCTGAGACATGAAGGCTGGCAAATTGTGGTGACATGACTAGCACCACAATAGCTACAAAACATTTTATAGCTGGACGTGGGCCTTGGAAACAGAATCTGGGAGCTTAAGATTCATGGTGTAGTGTGTGATAGAATAAATAAATCTTTATTATTAGGATTTATGTATATCATCAACTTTGACTTGTTCAGTTGCAATGTTGAACATAATCTTTAGGCGATTCATAAACATTTAAATACATACTGATTTGTTCTTTTGGTGGACAGGCTACTTACAGCCTTAACTCTATCTGAGCTGGCCAAATTCTCTGTCAAAGAGACATGACCGACAGACCTTCTCAGAACGGTAACATTTAATTTACAGCAAGGAAACAATTTATTGAAATACATGCCCTTCAAGGCTTGGAGTTGAAGGTCACTGACCCAAAAAGAGTTCTTGTAGAACAGAAATAGCTACCTGGAAACCCAGAAATGGAAGCTCTGATGCAAATCTGTTTCTTCTGATCCCTGGATATACCTGGACACCAGCTGTGCAGCGCACAGCCTGGGAACTGTGTGCTGAGCCCAGGGCAGTCCACTGGTGGGAAGTGTGTGCAGCCTGGCTGGCCAATTAACTGGAAGTCGGCTTCCTCTCTGCCAGCTGCCCTAATTTTCCTTTCTCTCAACACACACTGAGCAAGTGGCCCAGTGCTGTGCATGCTGTGAGTGGCTCAGTGCTGTGTTTGAAGGTGAGGGCACTGTTGAGGTGCATGTAGGCTAAAGCTGCTCTCCAGGAAGCACAGCTACATCTCCTTTACTCTGGGACAATTTCTCCATGTTGCAGAGGAGAAAAGTAGAGATTCACAGATGCAAGAATTAACTTTATGCAAGACAGCTCTTGCGTTTATGAAAATGTTACCTGGAGTACCGCACCATGCAAATGGTTGTGCTCCTGTCAAAGGCAGCTCACCAGGACAGCTGCTTTTGGGTAGTACCCTAGTGTCGACAAAATGTTGCCATGCCAAGATTCTCTGTGATCCTTGTTAAGGAAGGGCTGTTAGCACAGGCCAAAATGTTGCCCCTCTCCAGCACTGCAGGTGCTGGAGAAAAACTTGTCACAGGACTCGTGTGCTGGACTGGCTGACTGGTGGATCTCTGGAGGAACCTGCTTGGAACTTGTAGGGCTGGATGTGAGTCAAATACAAAAGATGCTGCTAGTCAGGAGATCTGTATGCTTGGGGAGGGCCTGTCCTCTGCCCAGCATTTTCTATAGTCTGTCTGCTTTCTGTTCTTTTCCTCCTGTTTTTCATGTGCTGCAGACTTAATGACTGGTTTTCTGGCGTCCAAGTAGATGCCTGGAGAAAAAGTTATGTCCACTGGTGAAAGGTTACCTTCCCTTTTGTAAAGTGTCAGGATAGGTAGGAGGCTGAAGGCTGCAGAGTGAAAAGAATCCATGCAGTTGGGAGGTTTGGGAAAGCAGGGCAGCAAGTCAGCTGACTTTGCATGTTAAATGTTGGAATTGAACTCTGGGATTAAGACGAGCTCTGTACATGACAGTGGGGAAGAGAACCTCTCAAGGTCTCTCAGGCTGGGAGAAACCTTGGCAGGCCTGTAGTCCAACCTCCTGCTCACAGCTGGACCGGCTCTGAGATGGGACCAAGTTGTACTGGGCTTGATTCTGTCGTGTCTTGCAAATCTCCAAGTCTGGAGACAGCACAGCTTCTCTGGGCCCTACTCTGGTGCCTCTGTCATCAGTGGGGGAATGAAGCTTCTCTTTATGCGCAGTCTGAACCTCTCTTGTATCAATTTATGTCTGTTGTCCCTTGTCCTCCCACCATGCAGTGCTGTGAAAAGCCTGGCTTCGTCTTTGGTTTGCCAATAGCCTGTGGCACCTTTTAATATAGGTCAGCCTTCAGTCCTTGTTAGGAAATTGTAACTTTGTGATTAATTAAATAAAAATGAATATGAGCTTGGAAGTAATGGCAGGGATAACATAGTGGTATATTGATTACATTATGCAATATAACATCAGTGAGTGTAGCTATATTGAGCAAGCTAGCATGTAGACACTAATTGAGAGGGGGAAAAAAAATCTTTATTTACTTTTGAGTGTAGTGTTTGCAACAACTTACACACTTCTCTTTGTAAAAGAAACAAATAGCCATGCCCCATCAGTGAGGGAATTGAACATAGTATTTAAAATAGTATTGCAAGCCTTCAAATACCAAGGTAGCTGGTTTGTTCTTAGGAATGCCAGAGCATCTGTCCTCCAGGCAGGTATTTGACTTCTGGATTTCAGAATTGTAGATACCAGTGATTTAGATAATCAGGGTTTGTCTCTGTATCCAGAGGGTTTTATTCATCCTGTGGAAAACTAAAGAGCTAGCCAGGCATTAGCTTCCTGAAATAAAGAGAGAACCCCTCTCTATTCTGGTCTTTGTTTCCCATTGATGAAGCAAAATGTTGTGTGCATTCATGTAGGTTTTATTCTTCCATAAATAAAAAAATAGCTTGTATAAAACATACTCCCACTATTTCAGTGTGTACTTGACTGATCTGATTAAGGGCCCTGTCCTCTGATATCTGATCAGCTTAAAAAGTATTTCTGTGGTCACTGATCTGTATTTCAGAAGAGATGACCGCTGCAGAAATTTTGACTATCTTTATCTTCTTGGAGATGCACAGGGATAAGATGAGAGGCACTGGACACAAGCAGCACAAGGCCAGTTACAAGGAGGGTAGAAATTTGTACCATGAAGGTTAAAGGCACAGTTGGTTTCTCAAAGGGACAATGAGATTTCTACCCTCAGAGATGCTCAGAGCTCACCTGAGCAACTGATTTAAGCTGCCCCTGGCCTGAGCAGAGGTGGGGCCACACTGAGTTTCACAGCAATCTTCCATCCTGTATCATTCTGTACTTATGTGCAAACAACATCCAGTATTTCATTGACAGAAATCGTAGTGCTGTACCAGTAAGACCCAGTTACTTAATTTGAAAACCTCTATGTAAAAAAGACGGTGCTTCTTATCAAGCAATATAATTAATGAAATTTTGTGTCACAGGTGACCTGCAAATCAGTTCAGCATGTCTATGTAGGGGGCATCTGGAGTTTAGCACTGAAACATTGTGATTTATTTCTACAAGAAGCGCTTTTCTTTGCTGTTAAGAGCAGAAGACTGTTTATGGGTGACCAAATTAATGCATCCTTGGCAAAGATTTTTGTAAATTGTGGATTGGGTAGGATAGGTGAGAGCATTCTGAAGACAACTTGAAATAAATTTTACTAATCTATTTAAATGTACATGGTTTTGATGGTTCATTTAGAGAGGGAATTAGCATTTATTTCCATTTGGAGCATCAGCTTATAGTAGTAGATATTATCAAAGCATGCAAATTTAATTAGGGAGTAATTAAAAGGTGAAGTAACATGAAGCGTGTATGACAATTTTCTTATTCCTTTTTCAGACTAATTTTGGCTTTGACTTAACACAAATGCAGTTTATGGAGCATTTCTTCTTTCCAGTGGCCTAGAAATCAGGTGTTGCATTAAGTCTTCCTGACTTCCAAATGACTGCAGTTACACTGAAGCAAGATTTGGGCTGTCCAACAGAGCTTGCCTGCAGTGAATGAGATTGGATTCATTTCCTTGACTTTCATTGTGTTGCTTTAAAAAAGCTTAAGTTGTTGGTGTTAAACTTTCCTTGTTTTTAAATTGTACCCAGTGCGAGATTGTTGAAGTTCTTGTTTTGTGTTCTGCCTCTCTGTGTAGAGGATGCTTCTGGAGGAGAGGTGAATGCAGCTGCAGTTCAAGCAGGTTGATGTCTCCTTGTATTATACCTGGTTGGCCATTCACATCTACATCATGAGGCTTTGCAGTATTGAGAAGAGCCTGGCTGAAAGGCAAGACTAGAATTTTTTAGGGTAGGGAGGAGCTGTTTGAAAGACATAGAGTGCATGGTGCCCAAGAGATCTAGCAAGGGTTTCTGTTGTTTGTGTTTAGCTCTTGGACGACTTCAGTGAAGAGGAGCAACATTTAAGAGTTGTGTGTAGTAGGGTGGCTGTAGCAGTCTGTCATTAAGACTCCTTTTGTGAGGATTCTTCCCTTTGCTCTTGAGTGTGAAGGTGTTTTGAGGGTTGGCATGGAACATAGCATGGTGTTGCACAGAGTGGGGTATCTTCATTTTTTTTTCTCCCCAATTTATTTTTATCTGTCTAAACATGATTAGTTGTTGGGATTATATATTCCCCCTCCACCTCCAGAAAGTTGTATTTAAGCTGTGGTGGTGTTTCCTTTGTGCCTGCCACTAGTATCATCTTTCTAGTGTTTCCAAGCTGTGTTACACTGAGTCTTAGGGACAGCAAGAACACCTTGTTATGGTATTCAACCATGTTCTAAGTTGAAGATGGATGGAATAATAGTCGGTGAAAATTTTTAAGCAGTCTGTGGTGACAAATGACTGTAGGCTTAGGTGTGTCATTTTTGCTGTTTTCTATTGTGAACCTCGGGGGTTGACCTCTGAGAAGGTGAAGTGCATGCCTTACTGCCTTTCCTTCATCCTTCTTGAGCAGGAGGAGGTTAATGGAGATTTCTCTAGGAAGTATGTACTCATTTGGAAGTATGATGAGAATGCTGAGAGTTCGGTTTAGAAATAAAAAGCAAAAGAATCCAGGAATACTGGTGAGGAGAAGAAAGTGTCTAGGTGCTGGAGTTGTGAACTCTACTGGAAACAGATGTGGTACCTTTCTTTACTTCTTCCTGCATGCAGTTCTACAACTCTAGAGTTTGTTTTAGCAGAAGTAGTGAATAAGAAACAGTAATGGAGAAGAGTTTTTTGGAGGGAGCCAGAATCAGAAGGTTTTTACCTGTTTGAAGTTTTTGTTTGTTTGTTTTTTACAAATGGGGCTGACCCTTATGTTGGCTTTTAAGGTCTTGTCTTTGTCAGAGGGAAACATCTGGCTCTTTCATCCTGATCCTACTGTTAAAACAGCTGGAAGTACTTAGACAACATGTTGCCCACATTTGTATTCCTTCTCTCAGATTTTATATACAGCAAAAATATTTTGTTGCCAAAGTTATTTCTCATCCAAGTAGGCAGTGTGGATTGAGATCCAGGCTCCTGCTGGCCTATGGTCCTGACCTCTCACCTCATCTGGCTAAAGACAGGCTTTGACATCACGTCCCTTGCAGTGTGTCTGAAAGTGAACCAGGGAGGTAGAGAATGCATGCTAAGCACACATCTCAGCTAGAAAAGGCAGAAAATGTGCTTGGATCACATAATGTTTATGATCTCTTTGGTTTGTTTCCAGCACGGGCAGGATTTTATCTCTGTTGAATGTGGAGTAAGTGCTAGCGCTCAGCTACTGTAATTCCTTTCAACAACAGTTTATATGTAATGTCTTCCTTGACTTCTCTTTGATGTAACATGCAAGTGAGTTTTTTAACATGGCAAAACATGGAAGCAGGGAGGAAAATGGCTGGTTAGGTCTGAATAGGTTTCTGTTGAATACCTGTGCTGTATGTAGGCACAGAAGAAACCTTGTGCTCTTGTAGGGCTTTCATTTTTTAATATTCTGATGACACTAGTGTGGTATGCATGAAGTTGATAAACATAGTTTATCCACAGGGGAATACTTGGAAAATAAATAAGGGGAAAGGGGCTAAGATGGAAGTCTGCATAACGTTTGTATTTCTTTTTCAGAAATAAGATGTACATAAAAGCAAATTTTTATGGTGTTACTTGATCAGTTTTCTTCTTTGCAGGAACCAAGTGGTTTGTGATTGCTGAGATTTTGTTATTCAGCACTTTTTGTGTGATGTCTGGTGAGGGTAGCAGTCAAATTCTATTTGATTTTTTAAGCTCTAGAAAACAGTGAGTACTGAGATATTCAGGCAAAATAAAAAGACACCTAAAACACCTGGTTGAATACCTAGTGGGATGCAGGTCTGGAAATGTTTGTTACAGCAAGCAAATTATTTAAATGACAAGGACAAAGGATTAAAGGCAGCTAAGAGAAGTTATTCAAGTCATAAATTGTATTGTTAGAACTTGATTTAAACTTTTTAGTTTCGGTTCTGAAGAAGTATGTTTGGATAAGAAACAGTTCAAGTTCAGTTGACACTGAAACAAAAACATGTTTTTACAAAAAAACCAACTTATAATGCAAGAGTGCGTTTCTTATAAAATACGTGTTGACTCAATGGACTTTGCATTTTAAAAAAACAAAAAGCTTTTATTCATGTGACAGAGAAAACATTTTAAATTATCTTATGTAATTATACAGATTACCTAAATAAACTCTTCAAGAAATGCCTGTAGATTGGGACTTGAGCGAAAAAGAAAATGTCTGTTAAAATTGATGGTAACTGCTGTGAAGTGTCACGTAGGTTTTTATTGGTCATGCTCAAGCTGGCTGCCCTAATATTACATTTTGAGAAAATAGTTGCAAATGGCATGTTCCAACTCTTTGAGCCAAAGGAAAGCCCTTCAGTGCAGCAGGGAGCTTTATGTAAGCCGTGGGTGGGGGTGTTTATGGTGGCTGAAAATTGTTGTCTGAATGACACTTGGATTCTGGAAAATAATAGATGTGGCTGCTGCCAGGGTTCAGTGGTGGGTCATGAAAACGAGGTGACGCAGAGCTCAGCTGTGCCGGCGTCGGCTGAATCAGACGCCGCCTGTGCGTGCAGCGTTCTGGGGAGGAGAAATCACCACCGTGTTTGTTTTGCGCTGCAAGTGGAACCACCGTAACTCCTTGTTGCATTTGTTACTTATGGTGTACTTTTTCATGAGGTAATTGCTACTTGAGGCACTTTTGAAGTGGTCAGGAGCACACACTGGATACAGAATGGGCAGTTTGGTTCTTCGCTGTGCTGCTTTTCCATTGTGGCTTTGAGCAGCCTCTGCACAGTGTGTGATCTGCAAGTGGGAAAGCCATTAGCCAGAGAGCAAGGTGCTGCCTGTCTGGAGAGGTTCAGGGTGAACTTAGATTGGTTTCAGTGGACAGAGATGGGCAAGGAAGCCTGTAGGCAGCACAGCCACAGAGTACCATATTGCCTGCATGCCACCAGGAGATCCATTGTCCCTGTGGAAAGTCAGGAACCTAGTTCAGATGGAGAGGTGGTGAATGCCCTAAGAAATCATCCTGGAAAGCTAAATCTGAATCTTGTTCATAAAACATAGATCCTTTCCTCCAGGAAAGGTTTAGTTTAACATGCCAGTCAGTATATTTCTCCTTTACTCTGGAGACTTGATTAAGGAGAAAGGTGAGTAAGCTATGCCACCCCCTTGGTACTGACCAGAACAGGTTCTCCTTTCTCAGAACTTGGAACAGGGTTTTTGTCAGAGTAGCTGCAATTTCTGCTTGAGGGCTTGTGTGCCTTCACTAGGCTGGGGGACGTGAAGAGACCGGAGTTGTTTGAGCTGTCTTAGGTGCTTCCAGAGTTTTGCTCTTTGTGACTGGTGGATTCAAAACTAACCTATTTTGTTACTTAGTTTAGTTACATTTCTTTGGAGGATGATGTTTTAGGATATTCAAGGTTGAAAACATCTTCCTTTTTCTCGTTGCTGAAGTACAGATGGTGTGTGCTATTGGTTTTGCAGTCACTTTTGTTAACTGATGACCACAGGGAGAATTAAAGCTTGGGCGATACTGAAGATTGGTTGATGGAAGTAAAGTAGGAGTGCTTTATTTTTTTGGCACCACAGAAGGCATTTAGTTCTTGTTAACTATGTTTAAACAGGACCTCCTGCTCCCCTCTGTTTATTGGTTTTGAGACTGCAAGTCAAAACAATTCCCTTTGTGCAGATGCTTTTGATAAAGTCTTTCTCAAGCTATTGTGACCCTGGCAAAATATGGAAGTATGATAAATGCAAGGGAATCAGGACTTAGAGACAAGGCATTCCAAATGTACTGTGGGAATATAGATAAACTATAAACTTTTGGTTCAGGATCAAGTAAATGACACGTATGAAGGAGGGTTGCAAGCTGTCTTCAGGGTTGTACTTCCTCATGGCCTTTTTTTACAGTTTTAACTGGAAAAGATGCTGATATTTCCCTTTAATTTTTGCTGAAGGAAGCTTGTGGGTTTTGAGTACTTGTAGTATAACTTGTAGTGGTCATTTGAGCTTTGAAAATATAGTAAATGTTAATTAAATTTAGTGCAATCACGGTCTGATCTGATTTGGAGCCTGAGACCTCCATTGTCTGTATTTAAAGATAAAAATCTATCATTTTGAACCTGAGAGGTGGTTGGCTATATAATGAAGTTCTTAATAGAGTGAAATGCAGTTGAAGATAGCTGAAACTGTAGTTCCCTATTTGTTTTAAAGTTTGTCCAGTAACTGTTACTATGACAAAATGACCATTTGTTTATTGTCTTAGTTTAAATATTTACTTGCTTCTGTAGAGATAAAATCAAAGTGCGCCCCTTAATTCTTGTGTTTCTGAGTTCCATGGTCCAATTTCTACAGTTTTATGTGTTGTGCACACAGGTAGTATTTGGTTCTGGCTGGTGGCTCCTTATTTTTCCCTGTGAACAGATGAAAGTGGAAGGAGAAGGTTTCATGGTCATGGAGGATGGAATTAGGACAGAAATTCTCTTTAGTTGTTAATGCTGAACTCTTGCACTTGCCAGCAAGTTATTTAAGTTTTTAGAGCATAGAACAACATTGTAGCAAAATGTCTTATTGTTTTAAGCTCTGCAACACCTCTGTGAGCAAGATTTTCACATTAATGCCATCTCCCTTACAAAGCCTTTCAAAGGAACCTGATGCTGTACTGCTTTTTTTACCCAGGTTGATTTCCCCCCACTGAAATATTTTCTGCTCCTTTTAATGTACAAAATAATAAAACAATGAATGATATAAATTGTATTATAAAGTTTTTCCAGTTGCTCTAGGTATGCCTGTACTGTGTAGTGCTGTGGAGTATAGGAACACCTGTACTAATAGTGCCAAATGGGGCTGACTGGGAATCAGAGGTAAAATAATCAGAGGTCTGCCATCTCATGGCTAATTAACCAAGGTGCAGCATTTCACCTAGTTATTTGCCAGGTCCTACAGTGGCTGCTGCTGGGTTTACTGCCTCTACCACCTGCCTTGGGTTAGCTGGAGAACCTTGTTGTGATGGACTCATGGAGTCGTGCTGAAGTGAGCTCAGACTTGAGCACAAGCCTTGTTGGCTTGTGTGTGTGTCCGCTTGCAAATTCTAAGATGAATATTTTATAACTCTGAAAACAAGAGGCAGACAAACTGGGGGAGAGGCCAGGGAAAACTGAACGTTCAGTAGCTTCACAGTTGCTCAGCTGGGTTAGTGTCAATGTAGCTTAGTTCTTATTCCCTGCTGTAATGATGAGAAATCACTTGGTTCCTCAGAGGGATGCTCTGCTGATCACGGGCTGTCAGTGCATTAATTACTGGGCTTGCACTTTGTATTAACTCTTTAGCAGTTCATGTGCTCTCAGTGAGTATAATTTAATCAGAGAAATACTGCTGTGTGTCAGTTTGCTACAGTTCCTTTCCCCAGAGCTATTTAAAAGATTTCTTAGTTTGTGAAAGTCCAGTTGTCATAGGAATGACTCTTCTTTCATTTCAGAACAGCAGAGCTCTGTGACTTTATTGTCACATTTATATTCTAACCTTTTTCTCTTTTACCTAGTGAGAGAGCAACTTTGGTGTTGAAGAGAAATCTCGGAAAGGAATGGGCCCTGTTCTCTTGAAGCTGTTTGCCCTGATCCCAGGAATGCTGTAGAGGTTAGTGACGTGAATGCTGAAGAGCTTTTGTGGAAATTGCCTTTTGATTTGTAATTGGCACACTCTTCAATAAATTCTGTGTGAAGCAGTTCATTTGCCTGTCACAGAAAGGGAGTGAATTCAGGCACTGTCAGAACACAGCTTAAAATTGCTCTACCCAAACAAAATTTAGGATTCTGTTTATCTGTGTGGATGCTGTGGAAATACATTGCTGGGTGGTCACAGAAAGTTGTGTGGGTATGATGCATGTTTAGAGACAAGCTGTGTTAAACTTGGAGGTTTTAATCAATAGGTTAAAAAAAAAGGGTAAGAATGATCATAATGCATGAGACTGTAGTGCCTGATTCTTCTTTGAGTTTCTCAAGTCTCTCATTTTTGCTTTGAGAGAAGAATACTCCTGATCTTCAGTAGAATTGACAGGCTAGGAAGGGTCCATTCTGTATCCACACAGAGGTGATGTCATCTCTACTTCTGCCTCAAGTGACTTGTATTTCGGTGTTACATCCTAGTTTATTTGGGTTTGTACAAGCTGTATAGACTGCTTGCTGTGAATGTTTTTCCCCAGAGCCCTGTAGTCCTGCTACAAATATTATGGCCTGCAAGAGGCTTCCTTTTGCAACTAGAACGTTCAGTCTAGTTTACTTCCATGTCTTTTGGAAAGATTAACAAGGATTATGTAGATTTATCACCTAGTGGATTGCTTTTTAATTAATGACGTAAAGAAAGTTTGTATAACTATTAAATTCAGTAAGGCTTGGTTTTGCTGATGAAAAACAAATGTAGCAAGTAAAGTTTGATGAAGCAGTGGGAGGGGGAGAGGGAAGAAGTAGGCCTATTGAAGTGCTCCTAAAGCAAAGAGGTGAATTTCCATAGGAGCAGTTGAGTTAAACTCTATTAAATCTGTCTGGTTTACTGTAAAGGATTCTAATCTTTGTTAGCTTACTTCATTAGCATAGGTGTGTGTGGTGTGGCTACTGAGGAGTAATGTCCAAGCTTTGCTAGGACACCCTTTAACATACACGCCCTTTTGGAGCAAAAAGAAAAACAACCTAATAGAAAAAAGGCTGCAGCATGTCACAGACACAGAAAGTGAAGAGGTGACCCGGTGGGAAAAGACTTCATAGTACAGGGAAATGTTAGTTGGCATCACTCTTTGAGGCATGGAGATCTCAAAAACTGCGAGTGTTGCCACTTGTTATCAAGAGCTTTAGTCACTGATGTATTCTCATCATCTTTATCTTGATTCATATAAAACTGAGAAGTGTAAAGTGTTCAAGGGGAGGTATCACTTCTAATTTAATAAAAGCATGGGGAAGACAAAAACCCCAAAGCACATCCTTCCGTGTGAAATCCTGCACTCTAACATCAATGCTTTCATTCTAGCTCTGTGCTGCTGCTTTTGTTTCCAATGTTTTATTCATTAACAAAAACCACAAACTTGTCCACAGGGGGGTCTGACAGAAATATACCTTTTTTTACCTTAATAGAAAATATCTAGCTCCCTTCAGCCTAGTGTGTTAAGATGGTTTTGAGACATACATATATATATATATATATATATACATACACACACACACTACTTTATGGAGAATAAAAGAAGATGAAAGGTTCACCTCCTCTCATGTTAGTCTCCCTCTTGACACTTAGTAAAAGCAGTTGGTTTCAAGCAGCCTGTTGAATGCAGTGTATTTTGTGAATCTTTGAAGACTGTCTTGTAAGAATCGTGATCTGCTATTCAGATACTTACGTAGAAAATAGTTCCTTGGCACTTCATGCATCCTGTTCTTCCAGTTCTGAGGACATGCAAGAACTGGCAGAGCTTAACAGCTTGGTTTTAGGGTTGTGGTTATATTCCTTTCAGACCTGAGCCTGCAATATTTGATTTGGTTGAGCTCTCCATGGGGCCATGTTGAGTTTCTCTCCAGCTGTGGCATGACTTACCTGCAGCTACATGGATAATAGTAAAAATTGTGATGCCGTTTATGAGCACATAGGAGATAATGAGATAAGGGAAGACAGCCAACCAACATGAATTTGCCAGGGAGAAAATTGTGTCAAACTGATTAGTTTGCTTCCTTGACAGATGAATTAGATTAGTGCATAAGGGAGGCAAGGGATAGAAGTGATACAAATAGAAATGTATAAGGTTTTGAAGGATGATGTTCTTTTGAGTGTAATATGTGCGGTATTTTGGTTTTTTTAAATGGGATCTTCCTTTAAATTACTATATTGCAGGAGCAAAATTTATTAAAAATGGTTCTGTGGAGCACTTAATAGGGATTCAGGATGACTTGGAAAGGCATTTGAAGTAGGCTTCTATACTAGCTTGTCATGGCTGGATTTGTCAATGACACCCATGATTTAGATTTTAGCACATGGAGTAGAGTTTACTTACGAGATGTGCAGGTGATGTCAGTTTGGGAGCAGACAGAATGGGCAGCTGAGTGTGTTGATATGAAGCTGTTTGTCACTGGGGTAAGCTAAGTGTGTGTGTTGGCTTGACCTGACTCACCCTGTGTTTATTTGTTATATCACAGGAGCTCTGTCAGTGTATATGACCTAATTATGCTGAGTTTACTGGGTTGGATGGCCTCGTCCAATGCTCACAGCACAGTTTGTGGTACTTTTCTATCCTTTAGAAAACTGCAGCATTGAAACCTAGAACTTGAGAGGAAGCATTTGTTTATTTGTAGCACTTTCTTTATTCTGCCACGGGGAGAAAATGTATGAGTAGGGAGGAGT
Organism: Corvus kubaryi; assembly: GCF_017639235.1. Lineage (NCBI taxonomy): Eukaryota > Metazoa > Chordata > Aves > Passeriformes > Corvidae > Corvus > Corvus kubaryi. The sequence goes on along the minus strand of NW_024582059.1, from coordinate 19,551,163 downwards.
GACCATATTTTTTAAGAGCTTTTATAGAATAAAATATAAAATATAGAAATAGTTGTTGTCTTGAGATGGTGTTGGGAGAAGTCTGACATACTGCTTTGTTTTAAATTCCCTGTGATAGAAAGGGGTATTTGTTTGCCATGCTTTTGCACACTCAGTGCTCTTCTCATAGTTGTCAGGTTATCATGAAAGATTCATTTTGTGGCTCCCTTAGAGCTAAACACCAATTTTTCACACTGGGTCAGTAATTTTTTGCTAGCAATAGATTAATGCCTGAAACTCCCTTTGACATGTTCCCATCTGTTGGTGATGCCATAGTTTCTTACGGATGTGAAGCATAGTGAGGCAAAAAAAAGTCTCTATTTAGGTTATCTCTGTGGGGATGCTGCTCTCTGTTTCTGTGATCCCTGCTGCTGTTTTCCTGACTTGTTGGGGTATGGCTTTCTCCTTGGTATCCTAGGAAATGTTTTTCTAGCAAAACTACAAATTAAGAAGGTGCACCTTAGCAGCCGAGAGTGGTGCACCAGTGCTGTAATTGGAATAAGAAGAAGCTGTGAAAGTTTCATGCCTGATCTTCCATCCCAGGGAGAGGGGGGATATTGGAAGAGCCACTGCTGATAAGTGATAGCCTGTGAAAGGCAAGCCTTAGGCAGTCCCTTGGAAAGAGTTTTAAGTCCCATGAATTGAAACAAACTGGAGGCACAGTAAACCTAGTTTTAGAGCTTTCCCTTGTTTAATTTTTATTTCAAGAAGCTGCCTGGGAGAAATCTCAAAGGCACATTCCTGTAGATGCAGGAATAACTGCTCAAAGTGCTGGGAGATGAAACTGATGTGCAGCAATTTTTATAAGTGAGGAAATAGTAGTGCAGACAGGGGCTACCACCTGCCTGTGTTGCAGTGAGAGTATATTAAAAGTACTGTTTGCTCTTCTTCTTTAGTGTTGCTAAAAGGTCACCTTAGGAGAAGACAGAGAAGTAAAATCAAATTGAAAAAAGAAATGAATGATAAAATTGTGAAGGAATATATGGATGTATAAGAGAAGAAGCCTTTGCTGTGATAGTATTGTTGCAATTAAATCCTAGTATTGAGCATTTATTTACCTAATTCTTTCATGTGCCTTTGTTTGTCAACATATTGCGGGGTTTCACTCTGTTTATTGCATTGTGTTTGTCTTAAAAATAAACAAGAGTAATTATCCTCATTCTGTGCGCTGCTTACTGTCAAAGCTGAAAAGGGACACAAAACCAGAGAAAAGGAGTAGCACTGAAAAAAACCTTGTTTTCTCTCCTTGGGGAGCAAGTTCTGTCCCCAGGTTCTTTGCATCCAGAAACAGCCAAACACAGTGCAGATTATCTAGATGAGCCCATACACTTTCACAGATGCACTGCAGAAGCCAGGACTTGCATTAAATAACTGCCCAGTGATTTCTGTAGCTGTAAATGACATTACAGTGCATTTGATAGACAATTACTGTCTTTTTTTTTTTTGTTTTCTTCTTGATGTTTTTTCCTCCAGTAAGGAAGTCCATTTTCCTTAGTGTATTGTGTGTATGTGTAGGTGAATCCAAGGGAAAAACGTGAATAAACTCCATGTCAGTAGTTGTGCTTTTACTATGTGGTTGTTCAAGCTCTTTTCAGGGATAAATTTAGTTAAAAAGCAGTGTCCACTGTGGTCATTTGAGCATCATTCTGGGAGAATTCTTTTTAGAGAACTGCAGCTTCAATCCTAATTTGTTTTCTGTACTCTTGGTTTTTACTAGGAAAAGAGGCAAGTATAGTGGTGAGACATAACATGCAAGTTTGGATAACATAATGGATTTCTTTGGAAAATACTACCACTTCTGAATAGTTGTTATTATTGAAACAAAACACCTGGCAGTTCTAGACTGTATGGTGCTGTGCATGAAAGTAGCATTGCAAGCTAGTAAGCAGTGTTAAAAAAACCACAACAAAACAACAAACCCTGAAAAGCAAAAAAGTTAAGGAAGAAAATCCACATTGCATCTGATTTAGGTTCTAGTAAGGAGTGTCTCTTGTCCTTTATTTTTTTCCGGAGAATAATTAGTTCTATTGTAACCAGAATTGAAACATACTTTCCTGTGAGATAAGAGAAGCAGGAAAATGTCATCTTGCAAATTAATTTGTAAGCCATGATACATCATTCTCCTTTGCAGTGATTGTGCTGCCGACCAGATGTCTTTTTGCTCGAGCACACACTTTTTCATCTTGATCTGGCACTAGTGTGATTTTGATTTATTCTTTGTGAAGCAGCTGTATCAGTTACTGCGGCCTGTGGATGCAAGGAGGGATCCCTTCCCTTGGTGTCCCAGCCCACCGGGAGGGAGCAGCTGCTCCTCGCTCACAGCCACACCCACCTGGGCGCTGGTACAGTCGGGGCTGTCCGCGCAAAGCTCGGGAGAGCCGCCTGACTGCCACAGGGATGTTTACTAACCAAGGGCTAGCAGTGCCTTGGAGGCACAGGAGCTTGTCTCCTATCTCTAGTATCTTACAAGGGGAGGACTTGGAAGCTAAGGTGCTTGCACTGAACTTCAAGAATTCAAGGTGGGATGAGATCTAAATGAATCCCAGCTACTCTTACTTTTTGCGTGACACTTTCCCCCCCTAGACTAACATTTAATTCCACGACTAGCGCATGTGATATTGTACCGCTTGTCGTCAGACTTGCTGTTATAGGAAAAACTGTACCAAAGCTGAGATTGAGCAGAGATTTAGTCAAAATCTAGTAATATTTTTGAATAATGTGAATAATGTACCTGTCCATAATTTCCTGTGTTTAGGATGCTGGCTCTAGAGAAATAAGTCAAAAGTAGGTAGTTTACATTTATCATTCTGGCTAAGGAAGAAAATAATTGATTTTAGTTTGTCACATGGGTAGTTTTCAAAATACAGCTAATATGAGCCTTGAGTGCAGTGGTTGTGCTGTGAATCAACCTTGTTACCAAGTTATGTTACACATGTTCTAAGAAATCTAACAAAGTTGGAGAAAATAGCATTAAGGTAGTATTTTCCCTGTCTCTTGAGTGCTATAGGCTTCATTTTTTTCCGTTTGAATAAGAGAAACTCACTTTTGGGGGCATTTCCAGCTGTGCTATTTAATCTTGTAGTACACTGCAAACTGGTGTCGAGAAATCATTTATTCACTGTGAAATATAGCTTTTATTTTGGTACTATTGCCAAGCAGGGCTAGAACATGAGTAATGAAGAGACAAACAAAAATAGTTTTGAAAGTAGTTACAGTAAATAGTAAATATACCAACCCCTTCATTGGCAATCAAAAATAAGCAAAATAAATATGCATTTTCTAAAATGTTGCCTCTTCGCCCCTTTATGAAAGACACCAACTTTAATATACAAGAGTATCTACACCCACTTCGGTCATTTGATAAGTGTGCCATTGAAGAAAATTTTCACTGGAGAACTGCAAGAATGCATTCACTTGAGTAGTTAATATTGCTTTAAAAGTCTGCATTTCTAGTCTGCTTTGTAGGTTTGTGTTTTTTCTTGTTAAGTGTTTATTTTATGGGGAGTGTTTTGTCTTTTCTTTCCCCTCTTTTATTTTTTCCTATTAAATCCTTTATCTGACACATTCACTGCTGGGGATGGAAACCTTGCAGCTCTGATGGGCTACTTCTAAACCCAAACAGCTCTGTCCTGCCTTGGATCTGTCCCAGGTTTTCTCTGCAGGATAGACTATACCCAGTGTTCTGGGAGCAGCAGTCTTTTGTGTTACCGGGGAGCTAGAGCTGTTTTCGGTAAGGAAAGATTCACAATCTGCTATTTTGTCTTTACTCTTTGCTCCATCTGAGGCTCCTGGGAGGTGTTTCCATGTGCAGTCTGGTGGAGCTATATCCAAAACCAGGCTGGGAGCCCAAGATGTAATCTAGCTCTGCCTGCAATTCTCAGGTGTTTGAAGCCTGAAGATGAGACTGAGAGGGGTTGAGTTGCTTTTATCTGAAATTTGTTACTGTCATCCCCAGAGGATCTTCTGCCACCCAACAGAGAGGGGTTAGGGGAAGGAGAAGCAGAAGAGAGGGAAGGTGGGGAGAAAAGACAGTACTTTTCTCCCATTGTTACAATACTTGCTTAGTTACACAAAACATAGGAATCTTTACTGATTTTCCCAGTGGTGTTGCCTCTTAAGAGGAGCAACTGCGGGAAGTGGGGTTGCTTAGCCTTGGGAAAAAGAGGCTTGGGGGGGACCTTATTGCTCTCTGCAACTACCTGAAAGGAGGTGCTAGTGAGGTACAGGTCAGTCTCTTGTCCCAGGTAAGAAGTAACAGGATGAGAGGAAATCACAGAATTGCTGGGCTTGAAAGGCACCTCTGGAGATCATCCAATCCAACCCCCCTGCCAAGGCAGGGTGGCCAAGAGCAAGTGGCACAGGAACATGTCCAGGTGGGGTTGGAATGTCTCCAGAGAGGAGAGTCCACAACCTCCCTGGGCAGCCTGTTCCAGGGCTCTGCCACCCTCAGTGTGAAGTTCTTCCTCTTGTTGAGGTGGAACTTCTTGTGTTTTAGCTTATGGCCATTGCTCCTCATCCTGTCACTGAGCACTGCCAAAGAGAGTCTGGCACCATCCTCTGGGCACCCACGTTTGTGATATTTGTGTGCATTAATGAGATCCCCTTCAGTCTTCTCTTCTCCAGACGGAACAGGCCCAGCTTTTGCAGACCCTCCTCATGAGAGAGGTGATCCAGACCCCTCATCATTTTTGTGTCCCTCCACTGGACCCTCTCTAGTAGCTTCTTGTCTTTCTTGTCCTAAGGAGCGCAGAACTGAACACAGCACTCCGGATGTGGCCTCACTAGGGCTGAGTAGAGGGGCAGGATCACCTCCCCCAAGCTGCTGGATGCACCCCAGGATCCCATTGGCCCCAGCCATCAAATGGCCTCAAGTTGTGTCAGGGAAGGTTTCGATTGGGTATTAGGAAAAAGTTCTTCGCAGGAGTGGAAGAGGCTGCCCAGAGAGGAGGCTGCTCCAGTCACCGTCCCTGGAGGTATTTAAAAGATGTGTAGATTGGGAACATGGTTCAGTGGAGGACTTGGCAGTGCTGGGTTAGAGGTTGGACTTGATGATCTTAAGGGTCTTTTCAAGCCTCAGTGGTCCTTTGGTTCTGTGCCTGTATGATGTGCAGAACTTGATTCTGGTGGAGCTCAGTGGATGTCTTTGGACCATCCTAGTTTCAGGCAGTAGAGACATGTATGCAAGAATTTCTGCTGCTTTTCCACTCATCTCTGGACTGAATTGCTAATTATAAGGTCTTGGGCTGTTTTATTTTGTTTTGCACTTAGGAATACTTTGAACATGCAGGTTAAAACATTGGGATTATTCACCCTTATTTACTTTCTATTGCTTTGGGAATAAACAAGCATTTGTGCCGAGGGTTTAATGCTGATTTAAATGCAGATATGCTGCTGTTTTTGTTGCAATCTTTCTGCCTCAATGGTGGCAGAGAGAGGAATTTTATTACATCAGACAAACGTGCTGGTAGGATAATTTTGTTGTTTTTCTTATCTGTGTTGTTAGAAACAAGGGCGGCTCTATGGAGACAAGTTTCACAGGTAATGGGGCTTCTACTTACTGTCCCTTCATATGCAAATTTCCTAAAGGCAGAAGAAATGTTTTCTTTTGGCTGCATAAATGGCTGGTTTACATGGCTGGAGGAAGTTCAGGCTTTAGATTGCTGTTGGGAAGAAAACCCACTACCACCAGCACCACAAATGGGGGCCTGCTTTGCGTAATACTGTGTTCCTGTTAAAAAAATACGGTGGCTTTTTTAGCTAAATATGATCACTATTGTTGTTACCAAGCATGTCCTGTTTGGGGCTCCTTTGCTTCCTGCATGGCCTTACTATGAGGATGTACAGGCTCTCTCCTGTTCCAGTTTCGCTGGTTTTCTTCCCCATCTTCTCCACCACACCCTCCCACTCTCCATTACTTGGAAAGGTGAGTAGACCAAAGCACTCTTCCCCATTCATGGTGGTGGCTCATTGTTTCATTATTGATTCGGATGCAATAACTTTCCTCAGAAGGCTTTTTTGCTTTGCTTGTTTACTTCGAATGCAAGAGCCACTCTCCAGAACAGTGTTTTTATTCCTATGTATTTGTTGATGTCTGCATGCCAACCAAGCACATGTTTGTCTCTTCAGATCCCAGATTATTTTGCCTTTTTGTTTTTCTGTGTGTGTGTCCCCCTCTCCCCCCCCTCCCCCTCCTCCTTCCCTCCCGGTCCTCTCGCCCCTTTTCTGTTTTTCAGGGGCTTCTTAGCAGAATTTTCTCTCCTGAATTGCATGTTTTAGTCATTGCCATGCAGTTCAGGTCGTCAAGCAAAATTTCAGTTCTGCTCTATTCCCTATGTGCTGTAACTAGTATTCTGCTTGTCCAGTTAATGCAAATCAGTTTATTTAGGCCTTTTGAAAACAAAACAAAAACTAAACAAGAAAACCAGCATTCAAAGATGCTCAAGATATTTTACCATGGAACACATCAAGAATTCAATTAGAATTTGCTCTCCAAGAATATTGAGGAAGCAAATAGTCTGCTCTGTTTTGGTTTGAGTTTTTTAACCAGTTGTTACCTATCTTCATGGTATTCTGCATATTTTTCCTGATGCTGCATAGGTTGGTTGGTTTATAAGCTTCCGGTAAGATGTTCTGACTGATTCCTCTATTTCAGATGATTTTGCTGAGGTGCAAATGTTTCTGAGATGTTTCAACTCTTCCAGCATATGTTCAAAACCAGAATGATGTTTCAGTGCTTACTTTTCCTCCGTGTGTTTTTCAGTGTTTATAGCAGTATTGAGGTTTGCAGGATAATAGGAGTTTGCTTATCTGCTGTCTTGCCAACCAGCAGGTGTGAGTGAGGATCATTCCCACCTCAAATGTTCAGTTACAAAGTTCCAGATTAACACTAATCTGACAAATTTTAGGTTCCAAAAGTAATCTGCTGTGTTTATAACGTATTCATACTGGTTACACTGAAGAACAGAATTTCTGTTCCCTCAGTCCAAAACCTGTTAACTTACAAGGCATCATTTTTCTATAAATAAGTGTTCAAAAAATACATGTTGGTGGAGAAATGTCTCTATTTTTGTCGTGTTTTGTGTCTGCTTCAGCCAAGTTGGACTTTGCTTCTGCCTGTTGGGATTTTTGTGTTACACATATTTTTGTCTCTTCAGTTAGCATATTTCTCTGGTAAAAAAGGTCCTTTGCATTCCTTGAGTTGAGGAGGAATTGTATGTCCAGACTTTGTGGCAGTCAGAGCTGGATTGGTGGCTTTGAGGCCACTCTGGAACAGGTCAGAGGAGTGGAAAAAATGCCTTAGTGGTATGATTGCACAAGCTTGGGCCAAATGGTTTCTTGGAGCCTGGATGTCTATGAATGAACCACCTGAAGGTGCTAATGCAGGTGTCTCCTTTCTAGCATAATACCTATATAGAGCCCAGTACTTTGATCTTCACTGTAACCAATGATTAGGGGTAATGAAATATGGCAAGATTGATTTATTTTCTGGAATGGCTATTCCTCATCTTGTAAAGCAGAAAGGTTTCTTTTACACATAAAGTGTTTTGTTTGGTCCTCAGCCCTGAAATGGCAATATATTTTTTCCTTCTACAAATTATTGAAAACCTTTTTCTGATATAAATGTTGCCTTTTTTCTCCAACCTAAGCAGGTACCATGGAGCAAGAACAGTTTGAGGTACGGAATTTCCAGCTTCTTTGATGGCTAGCAAACCCAAACTTGTTTTTGGAGATGAGATCTGTATTTATATGCAGATGGGGTGGTTTAAGACTTTGCATTGAAATTCAGAGGTGAAGGTGTATAGAGCCCAGCAGTCAAATACAGATTTCAGGTAGCCTTAGGGTTGGATGGTATTTCTTGATCTTTTTTTGCGAAGAGATGTCACAGATACCTCAAAGATGAGGTTTTCTGCTCCTCCTAATTGGATGTTGATGCAGTATTTGCTACATGCCATTTGGCTTCTGAAAAGTCAGAATTACTCATTCAGTTCCCCAATCTTTTTCAAAAGCTGCTTTTAAACAAGTGGTGGATGTACCTATTCAAATGCTTACAACAGCAGGTTTACCTTTTGGTTCTCAGGATTGTGTGTGATAGTTTAAGACAAAATAAGAATTCATCTTTTCATTTTAGTTGAAAAAGACATGGAGTAAAGTGTAGAGAGGCAGACACCTTACATGAATGTGTGTGGCCAGTCTAAATAGCCTGTATTTGAGCTTTTTTGGCATTTGCAATTCCTTAGCTCGTTTATTAGTTTATTACTGAGCTGAGAAAATGGAAGTCCTTAAATCTTGTTAAAGGCTTCCTTAAAGAAAAACAGTACTGAGAATTGGGTTCATGGTGGTGACACATCATAATGAGTGCTAAATAAAGATGTAGGAAGTGAAATTATCATCATCCAGCCAAAAATCACATTCTAGATGCAGTGTGGACAGTTTTGTTCCTCGTAGGAAAAGGAGGCACACATTTGCTTCCTTGTGCACTGTCTCATCTTTACTCTCTGTAAAAGTAACTTGTAGCTCCTTTCTGTTTCATCAAGGTGTGAGTTTTGTACACCATCCCCAGATGTCTGTGAGCAATGATTGCAGTCACATCCTTTGCCTCCACGTGTGCATGGGTAGTCCGTCATGCCAGGTATCCTGTGTTCTGTGCTATTGTTCCAAACAATGATGTTGAAGCAGGCTCTCCAGTCCCAAGGGTAGTCTGGATGGTGGGACTGCACTTGAGGTATTGAAGTTGTCTGTGCTTTTCTTGCGCGGAAATAGAAATGAAGAAAAGTGATGCAACTTGAGCCGTGGTGTGGAGAAGTACTACACACTATTTTCAGCTGGGGTAGGATTTAATACTTTGGTTTACTTTATTTTTTGGAGGTGGCAGAAAGAGTATTCGTAGCCTGGGAATATTTTGGTATAATACTGTAAGTAATTTTGGGAAATGTGGTTAATAATTAAAGCATTAGAAAATGCAGTGACAGAGTTATCTTCTAGATAACAAGTTCTACATAGTAAGTCAGGAGAAGAATAGCTATTTGCAGAAGTCAAAAGCAGTACTTTATTTTCTTATTTGAATGAAATGAAGTGCAAAAGGTTGATATAACTAAAGGTCATTTTCATTTAAGTTATTATTAAGTAAGAATATGTGCATTATTAGTCTTTAGCAAGACAACTCTCCTCCATCCCTGCATCATAGGTCAAAAGTATCACTGTTACTTAATTGTTGTCCTTTTACACGGAACATAAAACATTAACCTTCAGGAGGGTACAAACCACAGGAAATCTACTCTATCAGCACTTGCTATTATGTATCATTATCATGAATAATTTGTGGGAAATGGAAGAAGACTGATAGTCCATGTTTTATATCTTTATCTTTCTCAATAAGCAGTTACTAAAGTTCTTCATATTTGTTGAAGCATTAGGAATTTGTGTTTGCAGAGATTTCAAGGCATTAAGGTCAGATTGAGTGTAAGAATAGCATTTCTAATATTGCAAATAATGAGGAATTGTATCTTTAATTGTCATCTGACAGGAGTTCAGAGAACAGGAAAAACATGTCCTGAATCAGGATAGCAAAGCTTTTTTTTTCTTCTTCTTAGAAGGTGTTAAAGCAAAAAATAGCTGCATTGAATTCTCAGGTTTGGATCCTACCCTGTGAACTGAGACATCTCTGTAAGCAGCTCTTCAACCTGTAGAAAGAGACCTGTATTAGGTAGGCCTCTGCACTCTCCTAAAAAAGTCAAGATTAAGTTTTTAGGTGGTAACATAAGATTCCTCGAGATAAGTTTTGAATTGTTTCAGCGCAAAGGAGAAAAGAACCCAACCATACACACAAAAGTCATGTCCTTGAAATAATAGTTTGACCTTGCAAATCCTTGCCTGCACACCTTCCTTAGCTTCCTTAATGATACTTAGCAATACAAAGGCGGGGTGGGAGTTGATGGTGTTTTCTTGTTGGGGGGATTTCTCAACGAAATAGTTCCTGTCTCAGCCAGATTACTGGCTGTTTAACAAGAGGAAATCATGGTATGGGAATAGGCACTGTTATTACTGGGGCAGAACATGGAATTTGCTTCAGGCCCTGTCTTACAGGGACCGGGCAACATTCCCCAAAGGCGTGTGTGCCAGTTGAATCTGTCAGGGAGAGCTCATGCCATCCTTTTCAGCCACACAGCTTGCTTGTGCATCATTTTCTTTGTGTGTGAGTAGTTGTTTTGTGTTTGGTGGCAGGACTGGTGGGGGGGAAGGGAATGGGAGGAAGTAGTTGTGTTTCTCGCTTCCCCTCCTGCTGATGTTTTTGTCTACAAAGAGAATTTTTTATTCCTGCTCAGTTCTAAGCACAAATGGATGTGTATCTAGCCAGTAACAGCTCTTTATTGTTTCCTTTGAAGGCCAGACAATGTCCTTTTGAATAGTGCATATTGGTGATCATCTTCAGAATGTTAGTATTAACTACATGGGTAGGGCATCTGAAATGCAGGAAGGAAATAACAGACCTAGTAGGGAGGGAACTGGCAGGTATGGAATTTACTGATCCTAATGGACTTCTGTGATTCATTATAGCAAGAAGACTTAAATTTCATTTTCCTGAGGTAGTTGGGGTGAAGGTGTGTATTGGTGTCCCATTATAATCTGCAAAGAAAGAAGTTGATTCCTGTTTCACTGCTAAGCTGCTGATGTAATACCAGTATAGTGCCTGGAGAAACACTTGTGACTGTAATTACTAAGCAGATAATTACCTAGCTGCTTATTTAAATAACATCCTTTTGGAACTAGATGCACAGCTCGGACCTGTAATAGCTATTGTGAAAATGAGTGTGTCTCATGCAGCTTCTGTCTGTCTAGTTTTTTTTCTTCACAAATGTTTTGATAGCTCCAGTAGTATTACCCATACATTATCATACCATGTTAATGATTGTGTGTGTGTGTGTTTTGTTTTTCTTGCAGTGTCTGTCTTTGAGCTTTGTAAGTTGTTGGTATTTTCTCTTACGTAATTTATGATCATTTTTCCGACATCTTCCACTAACAGTAAAAATCACTTGAAAATGTTTTGAAGGATAGAAGTTACCTCTTACACTAACTCTTGTGAAACTTCTGGGGAATCTCATAGGTTCATCTTGTGGGATTCCCATATAAATTTAACAGAAAATTGAAGAACTTCAGTGAATGGCTTTATATCAGAGCTGCTCAAATGGGTCAGCCTGGCCTATGCTCACAGGGAAATGGGCAGCCATTTGACAGCCTGTGGAAAAAAACAAAGGACTGTTTTTAAAGTGAGGATGCTTATACTGTGCTTTCACTGCTTGCTTCATTTCTCCTCACAGGGAGATTCTTCTGCTTCTACCACTAAGAGAAAACCATAATGTTTGTTACAAGAGCAGTGGTTTTATTGTGCACATTTGTAATCCGCTCATCAAGTGTCTTGTTTTAGTTTTGGTCCATACAGAGCATGATGCTCTGCAACTGCCATTAATTCACATTTTTAGCTCTGGTAGCAGAAGGTGGGTACAATAGGTTGAACTGCTTCAACCCTCCTGGTAAACCACATGCCTGTCACAGTGGGGCTGCATCACAGAAATTCCAATTGCTTAGTTTGCTTTTTCAGAATAACTTCTAACTTCTTCCTCGGCTTAAAGAAGCCAAACACCCAGCAGCTGAAATGTGCAACTCACAGGTTCCCTATGAAGAGTGTGCCTGCTTGGACCTGCTGGGGAAGAAACTCATCAGGGCTGTGTAGTAAAGAATGTGGGGCAGCAGCGGGATGTACATGCCAGAAGAGGGAATGCGAGGCAGGGAGCAGCCTCCTGTGCTGAGCATAGGTTTCTGTCCTTGCCTTCCACAAAACTCCTCTTTTGAGGTTTTTGGAGCTGCCCTCTAATTGCATCCTTTGTGTACTGGGTTCTTAGCTCTCAGATCACAAGCAGAGAGGAGAAGGACATCAGCTGGTCTCTAAGGGACACAATGCAAGCGAGCAGAAAGATTCAAGCATTACAAGATGGGAGGATTAGCTGCTCTGCAAAGTATCCTCAAATAGATACCACATTATTAGACATCATCAATTTTAGCTTAAGGGAGGGTGTGTGTGTGTTCATTGTGTGTATAGTGAGGCTGTTGCCGTGCCTGTGCTGTGGGGCAGATCTGTGAAAGGAAGTTGGTTTATTAGGTGTGATGCATTCTGATCTGGCAGGGCTGAGTGGGACAGAAGAATCCCTGAGGAAATGCGCTGCTGGGTGTGCAGAGCAGCCTTTCAGTTGAGGTTGCAGAACCAAGGTGTAGCATCATGCTCAGAGGGATGAAGTAACAAAATACTGCCCAGCTGCTCATGAAGCATCTGCTGAGAGAGTCAGGAGGCTCTTTGGGGACTGTAGGAAGTGAGTGTGCAATTTAAGACTCTATTGCAATGCATGTGCAGAGCCAGGCCAAATTCAAGCTCTACAACCAGTTACAAGACAGGTGTTCCCTAACTTTTGGGTTTGCTTCTCTTAATTGCTGAGCAGGGTGCTTGATTGTCATGTGCTATAAACAAGCAGTTGTGAACAGGTGAAGTGACTGTTACTGAAAATACTGGAATCTTTTCATTTTTAGCATTAAGGAGTCTGCCAGGTTTTAACAATGAATTCAAGTCACGTGATGGTTGCAACTGACTGAGGATTGTGCAGATGCTTTCACTTATTAGAATAGGAAGACCCTTTCTTCTAGATGCTTTGTTGTTTATGGTAGAAGGTTTAGGTATACTACTTTCTCTTTTGCAGGCCTAAGCCTAAACAAAGAAAACCTCAGTCAAACTATTTATACAGGACAAAGTAGCAATATAACACTGTTCTTTCACTGTTCACTTTCACATATCTAAGATTTGGGCCTAATGCTGGAGGTCCCAGAGCCCACAGCTGTCTTCCTATAGATAATCTGTGCTGTGATAATCAGAGAAAATATCACTGGATTTGGACAAGCAAAAATAAATCACAGAAATTCTTTCAGCTTTCATGTACAATATATTTCAGATGGCATTGCATGGAACCCACACTAGCATTTTTTCTAATAGGAGAGAAACACAGTCGGAGACAAGTCTGGAATAATTCCAGAAGTAGTATCTGCTCTGGAATTTGGTTACTTCTGAAAAAAAAAAAAAAAGAAAAAAAGAAGTAATTAATTGGGATGTTATTTATAGTATGTTGCATCCTTTCTCCTCTCCTCTCTGCCCAGTCTTTTACATCAAGGTTGAATACATGCTTGTAGTGGGGAGTAGACGGGAGGGACCATGACTGTTAGGGAAGTGAGGACTATTTTAATTGTTCTCTGCTTTGGGTTAACTGCCCCAGTGGAGGTAAATAAATCACAGCTGTGAAAGGGCATCCTAGTAGGCTCCTGTACACTAGGAAGATAGTGTGTAACATTTATTTGGACTTCTCTGACTATACAAAAATTGTCAGATCTATAACTACAAGTGTGTGGCTGAACCAGTGTAAATTTCTGTTTTAGGTGTATGCTTAGGATGAATAAAACAATAGGATTTAAAAGAAAAATTTGCCACACTAGCGAAAGTCCACAGCAGTTGTGGATTTGATGACAGTATGCATTGTGGGTGGGAATATAAAGTTCTCAGCATCTTGTGAATCATAAAACGAAATTTAAAATATTGTCTTTAAAAGATTTTATGAAAAAGAAGATACAGACTTTTTTCCTGCTGCTTAGGCAGTGAAGGTTTGGGTCTTTGAGCTCAGATTTGATATTTTGTTAGTTTACCTGTTACAGCAAGAGAAGCATTCCCAAACTGAGGAGTTTGGGAAAAGCTACAGGTTTTTGGAGGAAACTGTGTTGTTTTATTTTTAGCTGCATGATTAATGCTGATTCTAAGTCTTACCTGTGTTATTTCTTAGGGTTGATATGCTAAAAGACAACATCCAATTCTATCTAATTTTTCTTTAGTTGTGAAAAGCCAGTACACATTTCCAGCATGTACTGACAGATGCTGGTTTGTAACTTAGCTTTCTTGATGACTTCTCATTTCATGAATTATTTTTTGCATGGTACCAAAATGCTCATTGGCATTAGTTCCAAATGTTTTACTGTGTGTTAGTAAAATACTTTATGGTGAACATGTTCCAGAAAGGTATCTCTTTCTTGGGTTAGAGAGAGAATATTTCTTTATTGATGTTTCTTATTAGTAGTTAATTGCCTTCACTTTTACAAGTATAGCTCCAGTTTGTTATTGATGTTATTTTCCTGGCTTTAGCATCCAGCTAGTGTCTTTCATCACAACTTAATCTTTGGGTTGGAGTTCTTCAGTAATGTCTACTTTCCCTTCGTTACTCTAATTACAGCACCTTTGGAATCATCACTTCTCCTTTTATTAATTGACCCTTCATGGTAACCTCTGCTTTTGATAATTTAAACAAGTTCTTTAAGTTTCTTGCTACAAGGCATTTTCTACTCTTGAATGATTTTTATAGCTATTACTGACCTTTGATTTTTCAACTGCATTTAAGCAATGAGATGTAGGCATTACAATTCTGTGGTGCATTTAATTATTAGTGGTCTTTACTTTGTATCACAGCTGAAACTGTTTCCCCTGTATTCCCCTTTACTCCTTCCCTAACTTGAATATGGTTGTGAGAATAGTCCCTTTTGCTGCAGTGTCCAGTTGGCTACATCTGTTTTACAGATTTATCTGCTCTGACCCTCACACCTCTTGTGCAAGGTCCTGCCTCTTAGACTTCAGTCTCACTGCTGGAAGACTGAGGTGTTATTCTGCAGAGCCAATAGCTGAGGTGTGAGATGAACGATAGCTCCATTGAATAGCTTTGTGTCTTTGCCATAGAGAAGTCAGGAGAAAATCTATGCTTGTCTCTGTATGATAAAGCCAATGTCTGAGAGAGTTTGAAGGTGTTGTGTGATTAGATTTTAAAGTACTGTTTTTATTCTGGAATTAATTTGAGAATACTTTGCGTTATGTAGATAACACTGTTGTAAATGCTGTGGGATGTGCACCAAAGGATTGTAAAACTCGTCCAAAAAAATATACCAGAGCATTTTGCAGTGTTCAAAGCAGGGCCAGCCGTGCTTTCTAAAGTTGGAAAATATCGGATGTTGTTCTCTTTCAAGTTGTTGGCTTTAAATCCTCCAGGCACGTCCTAATCAATGCCTAGCATATAAAATTAGCTAATGCTCTTAACTGCAGTGTGGTACTTATTGTGAGAGAGGGTGCTGTGTATTTAAAGGCTTTGATGGAATAATGCCTCAATCTCCTGTACTCAGCAAGTTCATTTTCCTTTCTGAGCAGGATACAAGGGAGCTTCCAGAAGTCAGCCAAGATGAATATGGTGAAGAGGATCATGGGCCGGCCCCGGCAGGAAGAGTGCAGCCCCCAGGACAACGCGCTGGGCCTGATGCATCTGCGGCGCCTCTTCACGGAGCTCTGTCATCCTCCAAGGCACATGACCCAGAAAGAGCAGGAAGAAAAACTTTACATGATGTTACCAGTATTCAACAGGGTAAGCTGGGCAATTTGCAAGAGGTGTTTTCTTTATTTGAATTGTCTGCTCATATTTTGTATTCCCAAGACTTTTTGGTTCTAGCGCAACGGATTTTCTCCCATTGCCATCCTTTCAGTTTTCCCTTTCTTCTCACACAGTGTTGTGTTAGGGGATAAACTTACCTTTGGAGATTCCCTTTTCTTACCACTTTTTCTCAAGTGCAATCCACAGATGCGTGTAGGCTGACAGCTTTTCTGCAGTGCTCACTATTATTAGTCATCTGATTTCCAACCTAAACTTTGGTAGCAAGTTTATGCCCACTTTTTTTGTGTGACAGCGCTGTCCTTGAGTCTAAATAGCTCTTCTCCCTTCTTTGCGTTTATTGTACTGATGCATATTTAGACATAATAATCATAATGTGTCCTGTCAACTTGGTTTTGCTAGGCTACATGAGCTGAACAGTTTTAACCTCCTCATGTGATATATTTTCTATATTCTCATCACCCTTATAGGCTTTTTACTGTGTATTGAGTCTGAATCCCCCTTCGTGGACAAGGGAGATTTTGAACAAGCAATCTGTAGGGAAGATATAATAGTCACTTTTACAGTGGCATTCATATTTCACTACTCCGTTGTACTCAGGCAACAAGATTTTGTTTGGAGGCAGAACTATGGCAACTGTCACTGGAATTAATAGGAACTAAATCATAATGTCTTATATCACTCAGTTACACTGTCAGGTTACTGTGAATAATAATTCTGATGGTAGTTTTAGGGTCTTGAAAGACCAGTACGTACAGATCTATCTAGCTTTCTTTTTTTTTTCCCCTGCTGTGACCTAAACTCTTGCTCCTGAAGTTGTTCTTGGGTGATGGATTTGTGCTTGTATATGCTACCACAGAGAACTGGATTAATGCAAAAACTAAACTGATGTTTTGTTGAAAGTATGGCTTATGAAGATGTTAGACACTGAGCTGCTTGCATGCTTGTGCTGGTTTTGGCTGGGATAGAGTTAATTTTCTGTATAGTATCTAGTGTGGGCTATGTTTTGGATTTGTGCTGGAAATAATCATGAAAAATATGGGGATTTTTTTGTTGTTGCTGAGCAGGGCTTACACAGAGCCAAAGCCTTTCTGCTCCTCACCCCACCCCACCAGTGAAGAGGCTAGGAGTGCACATGGAACTGGGAGGGGACACAGTGACCCCAGCTGACCCAGTGGATACATATGGTGTCAGGCTCAGCATATAAAACGGGGGAGAAGGAGGTGGAGGGGTGTTCAAAGTGATTTGTCTTCCCAAGTCACTGTTATTCATGATGGGGCCCTGCTCTCCTGGAGATGGCTGAGCACCTGCTTGCCCATGGAAAGCAGTGAATGAATTCCTTGTTTTGCTTTGCTGGCTTGCGTGGCTTTTGCTTTCCCAAGCATCTTTATCTCAACTCATGGGTTTTCTGCCTTTTACCCTGCTGTTTCTCTGCCCTATTCCACCTGAGAGCAATGAGCAGGTGTGGTGCTTAGCTGCCAGTTAGGGTTAAACTACAACAGTGCTGTGTAGAAAATTAATCCTAGTCAGAACATAGGATTACTAGGATTTTCGGTTGACTGGGTAGTGTGCTTTAGTGGATGGATCACTTGAATACCATTCTGTTGCCTTAGGTCTTATTTCTGCTGGTAACCTGTTGTGTGAGTTTGGGAGAAGTAAGCTCAGTTCATATACCTCCTTTTTAATTTATCTCCTTGGATTATATGCCTTTTAGTTACGGACTTTCTTGATTTGTTATTACAAATTAGCACAGTGGAATCTTAATCTTGCTTTGAGCCCATGAAGGTTATTTTGATGCAGTTATGCTTAGAAATCTCCCTCTGGTGGTTACATGAGGCTGATGCTTCTGGAAAGTAGAATGCCCTCACTTGAGCTTCTTCAGCACTTAACTCTGATCTGCAGGTGGAGAAGAATTTTTTCTTAGCCTTTGTGGTAACTACTGGCAGTAACATTATATCTATAGAAATTGCAGTTGGTGATATTGCTGGGTTTAAGTAGAATTAGTGTAGCGACACACGTACAGTAGTCTAAGGAAAGACTTTGATTATACTGCTGAGATGAAAAAGACCAGTTTTAATCTCTCAGTTGTTTCTGCCTTTTCTCTTTTCCTGTTTCCTTCCTTAATACAATTCCCCCTCCCCACGCCCCCCTTTACGCCACTTGCTGGCTTTGTCCTAATTCTCAGCCCCTCCTCTGGACTCTGGTGAAGTCTAGTTGAAGTTACTTCTTGTCTTTGCACCACTTGTTCTCACTGTTCTTCATTCAGCTCATGTGTTGAAGCATTCTGAAAACTAAATCAGTAGCCCCAAATTTTGTTGTTACTTCATCAAAATCAGCTCTTGTCTAAGTAATCTTGGGTACCATTTGCATTCTTGAAGAGATGATGGTTTCTGTGATTTCTATTTGTGTGAATGCATCTCAGAAACTTTTCCTCAGTTTTCTTCTTGTTTATAGTAGCTTTTCCTTCCCCAGGTTCCCCATGTCTCTTTTCTATTCTTTACAGAATCCATCTAGTTTTGTTTATGGGCTCTTTTCTCTGAGTGCTAGAGACTCTTTTGTATCCTTCTTTACTGAAGCAAACTTGATGCTGAAAGCACATTCCTATGTGTTTGCCAGATGTTTTATTTTTCAGTCCTAGTTCTGGTTGTTTTCTTCCTCTTTCCTCTTTTTTTCACCTCCATCAGTTTCCTAGTTTAGTTTTAACATCACTGTCCTTCGAGCTCTACCTGCTCTGAGCTTGTGAGCTTCGTGGAGCTGTCCTTCATGCCACAAATACAGGCTGTTGCCAGATGTTGTTGCTTCAGTTTTCAATCTCTAAAATCTGGATCATAGCCTGGCATATTGAGGAAAGCAGGTGTTGTTTCTGCTCTTTCACTTCCTTTCTTGCAGACCTTGATAACTATTATCAGTCATCGATGAACTGGGATAGTGTGACCCAAAAAAAACTTGATTTTTCTTGATCAGTCAGGTCTCATCCTGTCACTGTTATAGGGGGATTTTTTCCTTGCATTTCATGTAAATACACTCTGGCTTTCCTGTGTTCAAGAGGCTGAGCAGTTGTGATGCCCTCTATTGCTACTTTCACAGTTTACCTTTTTAGATTCCTGGTTAATGCCGCCGCCTTCTTTTGATGTTTGCATATACAATCTGCTGTGGCTTCCTCGGCTTATCTAGTTTTATGTCTTCTGGAGTGTCAACTCTTGATGGTACAGCTTGTTTTGGAACAATCCTGCTAGCTTAGTAGCTCTTCAGGTCATAGCAAGGCAAACTCTCATTGGAATAAAAAATAGTACAAGAAAAAATCTCATTTTCTAGAGAGTCTTGGAAGAGATTTTTCAGTGGCCGATATGGTAAATCTTGGTTCACTCTCAAATTTCTGACACAACTTTTCTCTGAGAAGGGGTACTTTTGCTGTCAGGACATTAATAAAACATTATTAGAAGATCCTTTCTAAAATTTTTCTTGTTTCTCAGACATAATCCTTAGCTGCAGATGTTTTAAGTGATCAGTTAATAAGCTTCATTCAAATTCAGACTCTGAATCCATCCATAGTTACTTTGTATGGTTATCTTTATTCTGTTGAAGATTTTTAAGTGTGATTGAGTACTTTTTCTGTTACTGCCTTAAGCAAAGATTATGATGGTGTATCATAAAAGCATTATCTGTTACAAGATTGGGATGTCTGTGTTAGGAGGAGAGACTCCAAACAAATTGTGAAGCTCAGATCAAAACTTCTGTGCCATCCCTTAATGTGTACTCCAGAATGTCTCTTATATCAGAGTGGTGAGCTGTTAGAGGCGGGAGCTGCATGTGTTTGGCTGGAATCAGTGTGTGTGTGTGTACAAAATGCAGTAAGGAGTTCTGTGAGAAGCATTATTTTTGCTGAGTGCAGAGATCTAGAGTGAAGAAGGTAACTCTGCTTCCCAGAGGCATCCAAGTGGCCAGCAGCAGGCAGCCAGTTAAGTAATGAGGGTATCCAGGAGCTCTTTTGAGGCTTTCTTGCTTAGCTGTGGGGTTGAGTTTTTTCCTCTCATTAGAGGCATCTCAAGTTTTTTGTGAAATGCAGCTTCATTTCCTTTTTTTTTTTTTTTTTTTTTTTTATTTGGAGGATTATTAATCAGTAAATTCCGCAGAGCTAAAGCATTCTTAAGTTTGGTTTATAGATAGAGCATGTCTCAAACGTGCTGTGGATAAAACCATCTTGCTAGTTCTGGTAATGAATGGGTTTACAGACCATTTATTTTTCTTCATTGTTCAGGGAGGCGTATGAAATGATGAATCACATAGTAATGAAAAGCTAAACTGGTGCATAATTAACAAAAGATTGGCCCCTTGGAAGAGTACTCAAAAGGCTCCTTTCAGAGTTCAGTGAGTTTGTGGAAGCACTGCTCTACCAACGTGGTAGTAACACTTGTGCAGTATGTGAGAAAAGTAGATGGAATGATGAAGAGGCTGGTGTTGAATAAGTGGTACATTGTTACATTGTCTTGAAAGAGCCTGCTTTTCCTTATTAAAAAGACGATTTACTGGTAAAATGTGTAACGTCCTGGTCTTGGTTTTTACTACCACTTTTAGTCAGAGGGTATATAAATATCCAATGGAAATGCTTATTTACATAGTGCAAACTTGGTTATGGGGCAACTAATTAAAATCCACTTGACCTCAGTTGCCCTTCTGCTGTAACTTTGAGTTCTCTGCATTTCCTGGGAACTGCTGACAAATCTGAGCAAGCTCAGGACAGGTAACAGGGCCACTAGTTTTTCCTCTTCACTTGGTCTGGGTGAAAGAGCTTTAAAGAATTAGTGACAAGATGACAAGATGCTAATGTGCATTCTGGCCTAGATAATCTTGCTTACGTTGTATCAGTGAGCATGCAAGCCTCAATGCCCTCTTCCCTTCGTACTGCCTTGTGGAAGTTAGGGGCTCTTGGATGAATTGGGAGCTGATGCAAACAACTGCAAAAGGAGGTCTTGTGAAATATTTAGGGAATCTTGGATTGTCTGTACTAGGAATGTTGTGTAGTCTGTAATCCAAATGAGGGGATTTTTTTTGGTCCACAGAAAACAGTTGTCTGCCTGTAATGTCTGGTCTCCCATTTGCTTGCTTTAGTGGTAATAGTGGTTGAAATTTCCAGTATGAGAAATACTTATGCCTTTGGTGAAAACTATTTTTATTTTGAGGAAACTGAGTGTTCAATTTCAGTGCTGTATTTCTGGCTCCATTTCATCATGACTTTGCAATGCAAGTAGACAGGAAAAATATTTTTGGCTGTTTTGTGATGTGCCAGAGCAACTGATACTAAGGGAGGTAAGAAGTCAAACTTAGCAAAGGTTATTCTTTCTTCTGCCTTTTAAGTTTTCTTCAGTGACTTAGGGGTTCCAAGGTAAGTTGGCACCACAATTACTTTGCATCCCTGTTGGCTGTAATCATGGATTTCACTGGATGTCTCTGGACTTGAGAATGACCTCAGCCAAGTAGGTCAGCAGCTCAGCTGTAATAGGATAACTGGGTCACCCAGAGAAAGGAGACAGGGGCAAAACAGCTGTTGAGTCCGAATCAGTTGTACTGTTGTAGAACACATAGTCCTTCTGAGAGGCCAGTATAACCTGTTGAACTTAAGTTTTGCTAGAAAAATACTGTCATCTTTTATGCCTGTCAGGGACACTCCTGAAGGTTACATAAATACCTGTATGGGAGAAAAATCGAAACAAGCAGGGACTGTTCAGGTGTTGAGCAGGCTATTCTGTTTCTTCAGCACTAACACAAGTGATGATACCGTAATTTGAGTTGCATGCTTTGTTTGATAATGAATATCATAGGTTTATTGTGACCATTTTAGTGCAAGTTTTACATTGGAAGTGTGGATAAAGACTCTTTTTTTTGTGCAGTCTTGAATGAAGAGTAAATTACTGCAGCAACTAGCTAATCCATTTTGAGATAATGTGTTCCACAGCTTAGTGTGATACGACAGAGTTAACACATTTCTTCCTGTTATATGTGATTTAATACATTATTTGATAACATAATCAATGCTTAATCATGAAGAATAAGTTCCTAGAATTAAGTGACAATTTATTAAAAAAAAGTCTGCTGTTACGTTCAGAAGGATCTCAAAAGAGGAGAGTAAGTCCTTGGGATATCAGCAACATGGAAGGCTTCCTGGTATTGTCAGTTTATTGAGGAAGGACGTAACAGGGCAGTTCCAATTCTTAGTCCTTTTAAAAGATTTTATGTACGTCATTTGATTTAGGTCTAGTAGATAGTAAAGGAGTTGATCTTAAAAACAGAAGTCCTGTTGGAGAATTTGGTCTGGTACCTGATCTTTACCCCAGACTGCAATCTCAGTCTTTTGGGGCTCTGTGGGGCTTTCATCTTGTGAGAAAATTTACAACTCTCTTTTCCCCTCCATTCATCAGATCTTACCTCCTGAAATGAGGTCTGAATTCCAACTCTGAACATACTGTAGAGCCTGCACTGTGCAAACCAGTGCAGTGATGAATGCTGCAGCATGAAAAACTTGTAATCTCCATAGGAATACTTCTTCACAAAGGAACATGGTAGTTTGTAGTGATCCTTGTAAACTGAACGATTTAATGCATCCATTTTTCTCTTGGTTCAGGTGTTTGGAAATGCTCCTCCAAGTACAATGACAGAGAAATTTTCTGACCTCCTGCAGTTTACTACTCAAGTGTCACGATTGATGGTGACTGAAATTCGACGGAGAGCATCGAATAAGTCCACAGGTATTGCATGGGGCACAAGGGTGGGCTTTCCCACATCTGTGCATCGTGATTTTCAGATCAGTCAGAATCCTATGAGCTGCCATTCACAGCAACTGTGCAGGCTCAGAAAATGAATTCTTCGCAATGAAAATGTGTTGCCTTTTGTTTCTTTGGACTAAAAGAGAGAGGAGGAGAAAGAGGTTAGAGGTTTCCTCCCTGAGTTATGGAGAAAGCTGAGTTCCACAAAATTCCAAGAGATGAGAAAGAGAGAGGAGTGAATTGAGTTGCGTGACCTCCTAGGAGAAGGGGGCCAAGAACCTGCATGTGGACAGCTGCTGTATTTCACCTGAGGTGCCTGTTGGTGGTGTGTTGTGTCACTTGGAGATGCCAGCATTCCAAAACTGTGCATTTTAAATTAGCTGCTGGCCTGGAAACTAATAAGATGTGAAAATACAGCAAGTCCTGCATTAGGACCAACACTGCCAGCCCTAGAAAAATGTCAGTGGACTCCTCTTCTTCTCTGATTATTAAATGTCAGGGTGAGATTTGGTTCTGTTGCACCCTGGATGTGTCAGAACCTGATGTCGTATTGGCAGTTGCGTAACTGAGGACAATGCACCAACAGGGCAGTTTCATTAGCTTTCCTCTTAGACTTCCTTTTGTGAAGAGGAGTCCTTCCAAGAAGTATCAAGTCTTTGCCTACTAGATAATTTTAAGATCTGTGCTGTGTTCTCAGTTTGGATTTGGTGGTAAATGAGGACTGGAAAAGGCTGTGAAAATTATTATGCAGGAAGTCAGGAGTCACAAACTGTGCCAATTACAATATATTTCCATTTTAAGTAGAGTGACTAACAGTGAAACAGTGAAACATTCCAGATGGCTAAACAGATATCATAGACAAAACCTGTTCTCTATGGGTAAACAGGCGCAAAATGTCTTTTCTTTGAGTATTGGGGGGAAATAAATGTCCAACAGCCATGCTGGCAGAACGGTGATGTTTGCTTGACCTTTTTTCCTGGGGAACATTTGTTGTGCCTGCTAGTCTATTACTTCATCCATACCTCTGCTTGTTGCTCCAAGATAATCCAGTTCTTAAAACCTCACAAGTTGGAGGTAGATTTTTGTTGGTGGTGGTGGTTTGGGGTTTTTTCATGTTTTCCACCTCACCTAGAAACTTGACCACAATGACTAAAAAGACAGTTTGGTGCACTTCTAAGCTTTAATGTAATGAATACCAATGTTTCTGTTAAAACAGAAAGCAGTCATTTTTCCTCTGTTATCAGGATTGCTGTTACTCTGGTCAGTAAACCCTTTTTAGACCTCAAGAAAGCCTCATGGGTCCATGTTCTGCAATTGCGTCGTGACTCTTGGTGAGACCAGTGGGTTGAGGCTTCCTCTCCAGAAATGACCTATTAACAAGCTGTTAAAACTCAGTTTATAGACTTCTGTGTTAAAATTACTAGAGCTAGATACACACTTCCTGTGATGCTGATTAAAAAAACCCAGAAATTATTGGTTTCTTAGAATATGTTTTATGCTAAAGACATAATATTGTGTCTGTGGATTGTGAAGACTCTTGCATAATTTTTTTTTAAACTTTTATTCTTTTTTCTGTCTCAAACAAAAAGATATAACATATCTTAGTAGTCGTTGACAGATAATTATATCTCCTAGTGTGTTTTTAAAATTATAAAACTTTGGTGACAACAACATGCAGGAAATGTCCCTGGTAATATGCAAGTGCGAATTCCTGATGGTGTGAAATGCTCCATGTAAATAAAGAAAATAGCTAAGCCTGTTTTAGAGACAAGCTTTCCATACATTCAAAAGTCAACTTTCGATAGTTAATGACAGGGAAGAAATTTTGTAAGAACTTCATTTCTATAAATGTGTTGCCAGTATTTCAC
Organism: Corvus kubaryi; assembly: GCF_017639235.1. Classification (NCBI taxonomy): domain Eukaryota; kingdom Metazoa; phylum Chordata; class Aves; order Passeriformes; family Corvidae; genus Corvus; species Corvus kubaryi. Next base: position 19,526,989 of record NW_024582059.1, on the reverse strand, counting down.
AGTGGGGAATATGGTATGGTTAAATCTTGCCTGTCAGTATGTTGTGGTCGAGGTTTTTTTTCCTCTGCTTTTGTGTTTTTTCTACTCCATCTGATAATGGAACACAGGGCAATTATTTTTATCAGGCCTTTGAATATTTATGCTAATAGCTATGTGAGTAATGCCTGCTATGGTGGAGGCATATCTCAGTTATTCTTGGCAGACTGTAGTAGTTTTCTCAGAACAGTGTTTTGTGATTCAGTAGTAACTGTGCCAGCACCCTGTCTTAAGTGGTTTCTGAACATTGCCATTGTAGTTGTGTGTTCAGCTGCAGTTTCAACTGCCTTATTTCTCTGGTAGGGATGTAATCTTGGAGTAAGAAAAATGAAGCAGTTAAATCTGAGTTAAATTATCTTGCAGGTTTCAGTCTTTGCTGTACAACAGTGATGATTTTCAGGTGACAGCAGTAACTGTTTATGAGGATTAGTGACTAGTTTCCCTTGCCATGGAGTATCTAGTCTGTTTAGAAGATGGTGGGGTCATGGGTGAGATAGCTCTATATACTTGAGATTTTTAGCTGCCACATTTTCCACAACTAAGTCTGATTTTGTGTCTGAATTGATCAAAAAGTTGTGGTAATATTATATATATAAAATATATGTTAAAATGTCTATTTCTAGTGTAATCTCAGTTCTGAAATTAACCTTTCTTTTGGGAGTAAGTGCATCTAGCTCAGAGCTGAAAAAGACTTCTGAAAAAAGGAACAGGGACAGCTGGAATCTTGGTAGAACCACTGTGGCTACTAATTACTACTTTGGCTGGAAGGAAAGCAACACTTTCATTTAATGTATTTTTCTAAAGACATTCCCTGGGTGCAGTTGGTGGTTCTGTGATTTTGCAGATATTCCAGCAGCATGTGTTTAAACTAAAGTTTCTGGGGAAGGAATCAGAGAATATCCTGGGTTGGAAGGGAGCCACAAGGATCATCAAGTCATTAAGTCAGTGGCCCATACGTGGACTGAACCCACAGCCTCGGTGTTATTAGCACCAGGCTCTGACCCACTCCTCTCTTTCACTCTAAACAGCTTCTCATATTTCGTTAGTTGAGGGTGTGCAAACCTGTGATTTGGTACCTGGTAGTGCTTATTCCATTTTTGCTAAAATGGATTTCTATCTCTGTCCTCCATTGTCTGCATCTGAGCCCACCAAATAACATCCAGTCAGGGCCCATTATTTAATGCATTAACATTTATCCTAGGGAGATTCAGAATGATTCCCTAAGTGATGGGCAGTCCTGCAACCTGGAAAGTCATACCCTAGTCAGATATGAGTAAGTGGTAGTGACGACAGATGAAACTGTGAAGAAGGGTAGAAAATTGAACAATGAGAAAGCAAAGTAGTACATCACAGAGCTGGAACTTTTTAGCCTTCTTTCAAATTCAACTTCAAAAGTTAGGTTGTTTGGATTTTTTTAGGATTTATTTAATGTACTAGTCTGTGTACATCACTGTTTTGTGTACTTTTAGAGTTCAATTTAGTTGTATCTCTGTTAATTTCAGTCAATTTTTCATTTCATATTTGCAATATTTTCTGTATTTATTTGTTTCAGTATTTACTATTTAATGCTAAATTTCTTTTTACTGTGCTACTAGACCGTTCAGCTAATCCTTCCTAACTCCAGAAACAACACTTTCACTTATTGTTTATACCCACTGAATGTTGTAGTGATTTGCTCTTTTTTAAAGGTTTTTTTGAAGGGGGGCGGGGAGAGAGGAGGTGTTTTCTATTTGGGGTTTTTTCACCATTCTTTTTAGTTTTTAGGGGTTTTTTTCTTTGTTTGGTTTTTTGTTGGTTTTTTGTTGTTGTTTGGTTCTTTAAGGTTTTTTTAGTTTGTGTTTTTTTGGGGGAGGAGGGGCAACACCCTCTGGTTTCTTTCTTTTCCTCTTAATTTCACAGATTTACTCAAACTGTTTCTCCACTGAAAATGCTTTGAATTTCTTTAGGCATTTATCTAGCAGATCTGCTGAAAGACTGTCGTTATCTCATCTTCAAACCATTTTGGGAGATCAAGTTGATGAACATTCATCATCATTGCAGAAAACCACATCAGTGGTTTGTATTTGGCCTCTGACAATGCCTACCTTTATTCTTCTTCAAATTCCAGTGATCTGCAAACTCTGTTTTTATTGTTCTTTTTTAGTTTATCTATATCACATCAGCATAATTAATTTTATGTTTGTCCTAAATCCACAAAAGTTAGTATAATTTGTTGAAGTGCATCTTGTATTTGGGTAGATTACAGATGATAGTTGAAGGAATCTTCTTATCTTCTGCTACTAAGCTGCCTTTTGGGCTCTTCCCATGATGAAGTCTGAAGTTTTCCTGATAGTGAGGATGTTTGTCAATAAAATAAGTGCGCTTAGGGGCTGCTTTCAGACTTTTTTTGGTACATTAACTTTTCTTCTGCTGAGAAGGGACTCTGTTGGAAATGATTTCACATGATGTGATTACACATCTTGGTTTTTTCATTATATATGTATGTTTTCCCTGTTCTGTGGGTGACTTTGCTTTACAAAGTGATTCTGGTTTGTGCTTATTGAAATTGCTCTGAAAGGGAAAAAAGAAGTGTCCTATCAGCTACTATTTATCAAGAGGCAGTTCTGATCAACAACTGCTATAACTTACTGCTTTTGGTCAACTTTCTCTTTACTTTTGGTGCTTTCTACCAGATCTTATGCAAGGCAAGTGTAGTGCAATATAGAGCCTTTCCAAGAGATCCTAGAAAGCCTGGTTTTTAATCATCTGAATTAGTGAGGCTAAAAGCTGGCACAGTTGACTTGTTTTATCTTTGGATGAAGAGCCCTCCATTTCTGCACACTGCAAAGGCATCAGCCGCTTCATATCTGCCACTTGAGATGACAGCCCAACACTGCTCCTGATGATGGAAGGCCGACTTTGTGCCGTCAAGTTTTTATTTGGGTTAATAATTCTCTCTTACTATCTAGGTAATTGGAATTATTTGTACTCTGTAACTCTAGGTGCCTGACTGTGTCTTCAGGCATTTCCCACAAGCAGTAGCAGAGACTTCTGGAAGGCTCCGTTAGAGAAGGGATCCCTGCCTTCAGCTTCACTACCCCCAACACACCTATCCATACCTTTTACTCTGCCTCCCCTCCCACCCTTGGCACATGCACAGATACTTTTTTCAGTAATATTGCCCTCCAGAATAAGCTGTACAAAAGTCTGATGACACTATTGTATGCTGTTGATGGTTCTAAACCATCTAACTAAAAGCTTCTTGCACTGAATTTGCCCTTAGTGCTATTGCTATAGGCACCAACACTGATTGTAGTGCTTGTAGCATTGATTTTTGCTACCCATCTGAATGAGTCTACTCCCATTGCTTGCTACCTGCTGGTTTTCTGAAGTCCGGGATTCAGTGCACCTCTTGCACGTGAAACAAATTTTGTTGTTTGATTCTACCAAGCCTCTATCTCATATATACTGAATCCATGCTGGAAAATCAGACTCCTGTGTATTCACCATGTAACCACGTCATCATGGTTATACTCATGTGTACGTGCTTGCACAGTTGTCACAATAGGTATGTTTACATATTCTTTTATAGGTTTTTCTCTTTGCTTTTTTGCTGTTCTTACTAGTTAGCATATCCCACTCCTGTATTGGCTTTCTTCTGCAGCAAAGTTGAAGGGCTAAGGACATCTGAGTGGGGCACATAGAGGATGTTACAGTAAATGATGACTCGGGTGCTTCAAAACCAGGGGAAAGGTACAAGGAATAAATTAAGACTAGTGCTGATGATAGAAGTTAATCTTATATGATAGCGCTATCAAATTTGCTCAGAGCAGATGACAAGAGAACGTCTTCCAGCACTTAAAATGCTGTCTGTGTTTTAGGTAATGCTTAATTAAGAGTGACAGCTTTGAAACTGTTATTTATAGTGTTCAACTACTATGCCAGAATGCCAGCAGCGTGACAACTTTTTCAGAAGCGTGGGCTTAACCCCTGAGTCTCACTTTCAAAGGTGACTAAACGAGCCCCTGTTCCACAGGTGGCTTTGGAGACTGCCCAAAGGAGGCTGTGCACACTCAGTTTGGTACCAGTCTTGCAGTCAAAGACAGATTGCCCAGCTCTGTCTGTGGTGGGATAGAAAGAGAACCGGCCTACAAAATCACACCTCATGCTGGGCTGGTGGGGCACTGTCCTTGTAGAAGCAGTGCATGCTTTAGACATGCTTGACTCTCAAAATTGAGGAAAAATGGCTTTTGTCAGGAATTCTGGCAGTTTGCCTATGTCTTTAGTGTAGGAAATGCAACTGTGTCACAGCTGTTGTGCTTTCTAAGTTGGCCTGTTCCAGCCCAACCACCTAACCAGAGCTTTCGCACTGATAGTTTTGGAAGACAGTGCCCACCAGGTACTTCAGGTCCGCATGCTGGGAAATGGGTACTTGTCCTTGTTTGTGTGTTTCATAAATTGCCTTACCTTTCACCTTGGTATCTCAGCCTTTGTTTTATCTCAGCCTAATGGAGGGAAGTGGTAGGGGCCTCTCCTTGCTTTAGCATCAGAATTGGAAAAGCCAGTGGTTTGTACAGAAGTCTGTTATGGGAATAAGTCTGCCACACAAAAACATGAGAGAGGAGCCATTGCACAAATGAATCAAATCTGCACAGCTGACAGTGTGGTGCTTCAGAAAGCTATCTTCTCAATGTAGTCGATGCTACAAGTTTGATGAGTACTTTGCCATATGAAATGTGCTGCCTGTCGAATAAACTTCTTCCCAGGTGTTTGCTGGGGCATCTTAACAGCAAATGAAGCAAACAAGCCAATATTAAAATTGGATTTTTCTTCAGTTAGAGATTTATTCCTCCATTAGTAATTCCTTTGTAATTTCTTTTTTATGTGATACTATTCACCTTCCCTTTCTGTCCTAGCTGACACTAAAAGCACAGGAGATGATTGATACACAGTTATTAATGAAAAATGGTTTTAAATTTCTCTTAAAGGTAATGGGCAGACATCACAACTGGCATTATAGACTTCTTACATAAGTGTGTTTTCAGGCAGCAGTGAAATGGGATTGCATTTTCTCTTGATTTATTTATTGAGGCTGATAACTTGTTTACTAGGCTGAGTATTTGTCTTTGGCTCTGACTGATACGGAGTAGCATCCAGAAGTGGGTCTCAATCGTAAGAATTATCCATAAGCTGTTACTGTTTTCATTCTCAAAAAATGTAGGCTGGGGATGTGGTAATTGCTGATCTTAGCCTTAATGTTACTTTTTTTCCTGTTTTTTATTCCTTTTGTCTTTCAGCACCTCTCCTTCCCTACAATCCCCGTTACCCTCCATACTGTTGTTTCAGTGCAGTGCTTTTTTTCAGAAATTTCAGGTATTTCCACAGAGGCCACTAACTGGTGGTGACTTCATGTCTTTGGAAAAAGTATACTGTGTTTGATAAAGCAAAAATACTCAAACAAAAGTCACTGCAGGTTACTGAAATCTGTCTGCTGGTCAAAGAATGTACTTTTTGCAGCCATGCCACGGTAAAAGCCAAGTGTGTGTGTAAGACTGGAATGTGTGTCTGGAAAGTGTAGGCCTAAGCCTAGTCCTTTTTTCAAGTAGTGCTGCAAAGGTGAATTTATGCTCAGTGCTTGGGGCTGCTGAGAGGATGTGTCCCCTTCTGCAGACTTCCAGACTGAGTTCTTACTGCTTTTTTCTTTTTACTCTCCCCTACAGAGGCTGCAAGTCGTGCCATCGTCCAGTTTCTGGAGGTCAATCAAAGTGAAGAAGCAAGTAGAGGTTGGATGCTGCTCACCACAATCAATTTACTAGCTTCATCAGGACAGGTTAGTCTGAAACAGCAAAGCTGAAAATAAATTATGGTGTGGAAGAGACAAAAGCAATAATAGAATGAGCTGCATGAACACTCACAAAAAGATATAACTATATTCTGCTTTTCTGTGTTAAGATACTCTTTCTCTGATACTGCCACAGGACTTCTGCTTTAGCTCCTTGTGGTTTCAGTTGCCTGAAAAAAACCAGTCATTTTGAGACTTGAATTTATAATGTTCTTTTGAATTATGCATGCAACTTTTATTGCTGCCCAAAGGCTTCTCTCACATGCTGCTGCTTAGTGCCCCCTGAGATGCATGGCACATACAGGACCTAAGTAGTTCAGATTTTGAACTTTGCACACGTCGCTGGAGGAGGGCCACAGCAGTTGCAAAAAGCAAGGCCAGCAGCAGTGCTGAGTGGTTGGTAGTGAATCATTCCTGCCTCTGCTTCTGGTGCTGCCCTCCATCAGAGAGCTATCTCTAGCAGTGTACTGGGCAGCTGTGTGGTTTGTTATTTCTGCTCCAATCTGCCTTTGCAATTCAACACATCATCTTATTTCTGTTTTGGTACACCACCAGCCTCCACGCCAATTTGTCTTCTCTTCCCACTGATGCTTTCAGATTTTCTACTACCTTGCTTCTTAACGGCGGCTTACACCTTCTTGCCAAGTGAGAGCATAAATTGAATAGTCCTTCTCCCACTCCCATTTCTACTGCTACAAAGAATTGGTAGCTGACGAGGGCTTGGCTGAAGGTCTTGTAATTAACTTGTTAACTTCTGTTGGCAGAGACTGACAGGTTTTGTTTCTGTCCTGTGCAATAAGAGCTCTGAGCTGTGGCTGTGAGATGCTGTTGTCATGTAAATAAATCATCCTATTTTTAGAATTACTGTTTGGATAGGCATTCAAGAATAGATGGTGAATCTGTACTGCTGTGTGAATACCTCACCAAAGGTGTGAGAAAGAAAAACCAGCATTTCAATCAACTGCATTATTATCGATGTTTTGAATATATAATATGCTGAACTGGTATTTTTCACTGTGTTTTCTTCTTCCTCAGAAAACTGTGGACTGCATGACTACAATGTCAGTGCCTTCCACACTTGTTAAATGTCTGTATCTGTTCTTTGACCTTCCACACGTGCCTGAGGTAGTTGGAGGAGCACAGAATGAACTACCTCTCGCAGAGCGCCGAGCGCTGCTACAGAAAGTCTTTGTACAGGTAAGAAAGGTAAAATAGGTCATAGAATTTGAAAGAGGAATGTAAATACTTCATGTGAGCAAAGTCTAGAAACTTTTCACTTGAGCCAAGTGTTACTCTTCCTTGATTCTTCAAAAACTGATGGCTAAGAGAGAGGTGGATTTTCCTGGAAGCACAATTGAGGTTAAATTTCCACTCCTCCTGTAGATTTTGTCTTTGAAAAATACCTCCTGTACAGAAATGCATGCAGTTCTTCTGCACAGATACTTAGAAGGAATAACATGTGGACTAATTATTGTGTTTTCATCTAACTGGTCCTAGTACTTGGTATCTTTGGCTGCTACTGATTGAAATAGACATAGTAAAAAACATTAGTATTGATAATAAAGTGGTACTCTCAAATGAACTGATTGGAATGGGTGAGGTTTCAGACCTCCCCCTCCAGCTGCAGACAGCCTGCCTCCAGTTTTCTGAGAGGGAGCTTGAGTTCTTCCTGCACAAGATGCAAAATGGAGATAGGATGTCCTCAAAACATGCAGAAAAGGGACTGAGATGTAGTAGCTTCACTTCTGTGGCTGCCTTTTGACTTGGTTATAGTAATTAGGAAATTCAGATCCAGTTGCCAGTTATTCAGGTAGGTCTGCAGTTTTGCTGTAGCCTTTCCTGACAAACTTAATTTGACCAAGATGTTATGGTTGCTGCTCTGCCAACAACCCATCAATAGCACTCTTCCTGCATTAGGAAGGGATACAGCAGTTTGCCTCACAGAGCTTCTCCCCCACTGCAGAATTTAGACCTGTAAATTAGGCAACTGGCAGATTCTCCAAGAGTGGAATATCCTGGTACCTGTGCAAGTACGCTGTGTCAGCCTAAGAGATTTAAACTCTGCTTCCAGTCTTCTGGTAAGCATTTTAATCTGAAGTGGGACTTCAAATAACCATGTGTCGAATGACCTTGTCTTGTGTTCAAAGTACTGAAACATACAAAGGGAGAACAGCATGTTACCTTTTTTAATGTGTTTGCTTAAAGGAAGAATGTTTCACCTTTTACTAAGTCTAGGCAAAATTAGCAAGGATAAAGGTATTCATGCTAGTTGTTTATTGACTTCCTATTTCAGATCCTAGTAAAATTGTGCAGTTTTGTGTCCCCGGCGGAAGAATTAGCTCAGAAGGATGATCTCCAGCTTCTCTTCAGTGCAATAACCTCATGGTGCCCTCCCTATAATCTGCCTTGGAGGAAGAGTGCAGGAGAAGTACTAATGACCATATCTCGTCATGGCCTTAGTGTCAATGTAGTGAAATACATTCATGGTATGTGTCTTCCTTCAGTATTATTTATTGGGATATTTTCCTGCTCTTCTTTCATAGTTTTCTTATTTGGGAAATAGGCATGAAAATAATAGGGAAGCTTCTAGGCTTTTAGTTTGGACATATGCATATTTATGTACAGGTAACATTTCCAAGCACTTGTGTAGTGAGAGAGGTGATTTTACCTGAGTCTGTCTCATTCACATTTCAATTTAACCTGGGAGGATAGAGTTTTCTCTCATGTTTTGGTGTAGAGTTCATGACAAGAAAAAGGAAAGGCTTTTGGTAACTTCAGTAACTCCCTGTATTGAAAAATACTCGCTGTGAAGATGCATTAATCCTTAACAGCCAGCTGTCTTCCTCCCCTGTGGTCCAGCCCAGCTCCCCCAACCTAAAGATGTTGTTCTTAGGGCCTGGCCCATGGAGGCTCTTTGCTTGGCTGAGAACCACACCTGTGCTTGATGGGTTTGCAGCCCCTCTGTTTTCCCTGTTCTCTCACTGACTGGATTGCTGACACTTCAGCCAGCCTACATTTCTTCTGCCAGGCCCTCATCTTCCCCACCTTTCCATACAGCTTACAGATTGCAGGTTTTGTGCATCCTGAAGGCCAAATGAAATTATCTCGTGGGCTTAATCCAGACTGCAAGTCACCAAATGAATGAAGCATCCAGAATCATTCCAGTTTGTCTTCTGTCCATTTTCTAAGACAAGTAGATCCTGGCTGTTGCTGGCATGGAAACTGTAGTGTACAGGGACATTTCTGTAGCTGGTTACAGATTTTGGTAGCTAATAAAAGTAGCAGTTTGCTCATCATCTATCTTTGCAAGGAGCTGGTGAAGAGGCAGTTGCCAAGCTGGTTCACAACCACTTGCAGATGAAAACCAGTGTTGGAGAAGATATTAGCTGCCTGGAAGCAGCTTTGCATACAAATGATTCTTTTTGCATTAATTGAAAACTGGATGGGTGTTTAGGTATGTAGGACTTGAGGTAAGGAATCTGATAAAATATGTTTCTAATATTATATTTAAGGCTTTTAGACTGTGGGACCACATAGGAAGCATTTGTAGTTTTTAAATTGGACTGACTGTTGGAATGAACTAACATCCTTATACATTTTAGCGGTGTACACCTACTGGAAAAAAAGAAACCCACAATTTTGGGTTGCTCACACCCTGAGAAGCAAGTAGTTAGTTAAAAGGGTCTGCAGAACCATTTTGATGGTTTATTAAATATATCATCCTGCTCCCACATACTTCACAGAAAATTTCAGCCTGTGTTTTTTCTTGTGCTAACAGTGTGTTTCCAATTCCAGTTAAAAAGATGTGAATATACAGTATCACTTGAAAGCACAGCATAGTCACCAACTGAGTGTTTTCAGATAGGGCTTGCAAGGTGATAGGCTTCTGGTGGGCTTTTGATGAGTGTAGAAGGTGTATGTATGTATGTATGTGTGAAAATGTTATGAAGTGCAATAAGTTTTGACTGTCATTTGGCATATTACAACTGCTACCTTTATTGCTTCTGTATGGCCTTGGTCCACAGAGGAGTGAAACTGGCATATGAAAAGATACTCTAGGTTCTTTAAAAAGAGAAATGAAGTCTTAAAAAGAAAACCAGTTGGCATTCCTTCTTGCTTTTTGATTAAAAAAGTGAACCTGACTTGAGATAGCAACGTCTGTCTCAAGGCTCATCATATATTCAGAAAAAATTTAAGATATTTCATCATAGGCAAAGGAGCATCCTTTCACCATCTCATGCTCTGATTTAATCTCTGGAAAATTTTGTTACCAGTCTAGCTAGAAAGATTTGTGCTTGTGTTGTGCATGCTGCAAAGATAAAATAGCAAATAATGGAAAGGAGCATCTTTAAAACAGAGTGCAACAAATCTCACTATAGACTTGAGAAAACTTTTTGTTGCTGACTGAATGAACTGATGGGATGTGAAAATTATGCAGGGCAAGACAAGCTGTCTCTCTTTGATGCCAGCCAATGAAATGCTAACCAGAGTAGGGATAAGATGACAGGGTATAAAGGTTTATATATAGGGTTTTAGTAACACTTCAAGTCCGTGCTTTGTATAACTTTGAAGAGGAAAATATGGTTTAGAATTACTTACAGTTGCCATATTTGTCTTTTTATTCTGTTGAGTTAACTGGTCAGACTTTTTAGGTAAAAATCAGTATTTATCTACACAGTTTTCTCCTTACAAGAGTAAAGGTTATAAAAGGGAGGAAGAGGTTGGCAAAAAGAGGTTAGGGATCTGATCGAAAGCCACTTGATAGTCCTTCTCATCCTCAAGTGGTATTAAATGTTCTGTGACAAGAGATACTTGAATAAGTTATCTTATTGCTGTGTTTCGTGTGTTAGTTATGCTTCTTGCTGTCATTAATGTCAGTAAAATCCTAAATTTCTTCACTGCAATTTTTTTCAGAAAAGGAATGTTTGTCCACGTGTGTCCAGAACATGCAGCAGTCTGATGACCTTTCTCCCCTAGAAATAGTTGAGATGTTTGCTGGACTTTCTTGTTTTCTCAAAGACTCCAGTGATGTATCCCAAACATTGTTGGATGATTTTAGGATATGGCAAGGATACAACTTCCTCTGTGACCTCCTCCTCAGGTAAGCAGAAGTGCCTGAAGAAATGCGGTCAGATCACTGAGCTTTTTTCAAAAAGGTTTTCTTAATAAAGAGTAGATTAATAGGTTTAAACAAATAAGTGATTATAGATGATTATGGAATGAAGATATTAGGACCAAAACTTTGAATTTTATGCTTCTCTCCATTTATGAAACTACATTGTTTAACTTTTTGTTCTTTAGTACTGATTTATTACTAAATGCTTCTTGCTGTGTAAAGAAAACTGTTGCTTAAAAATAACTTGTACTAAATATTTAGACAGAATCCAGAACATAAAATTTTGGCTGCAACTAGAGGTTTTTGAGTTTGGTTGGAGTTTGTTTTGTCTAAGGAGATGGTTTAGTGGTGGACTTGGCAGTGTTGGGTTAACAGTTGGACTCAATGATCTTAAAGTTCTTTTCCAACTTAAATAATTCTGTGATTAAATTATTGTCTTGTTTTATCATGCTATCATAATGAAAAACCACATATGTAAACGTGGTGCATGTTACAAGGGAATCAGTGTGTGTGTATATATATATATTTCTTTTTATTTTTTATTAAAGGTATTTCTAAGCTGCTAATGCATTCAAAAATACGGTAATGAAAATGCCTGCCCAAAAAAAAATTTGGGTGTATGATCTGTCTATGATTTTATTTCTTTCCAGGAAAGAAACTTCTTTAATTTTCTGACTGAGAAAGAAAAGAGTGTCTGTTGAATTATTTGTTTAAAATCAATGGGAAGTCTATGTTGCTTTGTTTGGATATGAAGTTCTGAAGAAGGATGCTTAGCTGTTGAAATACAGAGATACATTTTTCAAATCCAAGGCACATACTGGGAAACTATAAGTGTACACCTTATGAAGTATATTTGGGTCAAACATTATTAATGAGAAATGTTAATGTTGTAGTCACCCTATTTTTGGTGTTACTATGCTGAGTTTTGGCACCCAAGTATTTAAACTAAATTTTCCACTACATTGTAAATTTCTGAGGGGGTTTTTTGTTTGTTTTAAATGGATACCAGACACAGACACGGCATTTGAAATTCCTAATCACACTTAAAATTACTCTTAAGTTACCTTTGGTGCCACAAAAGCTAAAGCACCTGTTAAGGAATTGCTATTTTTCTTGTTCTGTAAGTGGAGTTTTGGAGTATGTTGTATTTACGAATGCATTAATTCAAAGCAGTGTAATTCAAATGCAGTTTTTCTTCAGAAACTGTCAGCCAGAGTTTCGGTGAAATATGAGGGGAACATGCTGTCATGTTTCATGTTGAGGTACAAAAGTGATTCTCTGTACATCAAGTGTTTTAAACAAATTCTCTCCTGAGCTTGCTCATCCTTTAAATCAAATGGTGGGGAATCCCTGCCAAATGCATAGGAAGATTAGGGATTTGCATGTCTCGTTGAAGAAGGAGGGGACACCTGCGATCGTCAGGTGGCATCAGTAAATTAATGGTGTAGGAATGTGTTATCCTCACTTCTTCCTGAGGTGGTTTTCTAGAAGAAAACACTTTCTTTCAAAAAACAGTGACCTTGAATAAGCCAGTGTGTTGGTCAGTGATGGACCACAGTAATCTATTCTCCCTGGACATGTTTTGGCTCAAACTGATCCACAGAGACTTGTTCAGCTCTGGGGCACTTTTGTGAAGATGACTGTCATATGAGGGTATGAAATCTGGACATTGGGCCTCAAACTGCAGAGCAAAGGCTTTGAAGCTGGAAAAACAGAAGGATGTGTGACAAAAATGGCTTACTAAGAAATTGCAGAAAATCTCTGAGGGCCAGAGGGGCACTTTGGTGATTTCACCTGGATGGTGAGAAAGGGCAGGGTATGTGGAGGATTAGTAGAGTGGCAGTAGGTGAGCTCAGTGCTTCTGTAGTGACTGTTGGCAGGAAGTTTTTGTTTGAAGGAGGTTCTTTGTTTGAAGGAGGTTTGTTCCTCAGCCACATCTGACTGAGAAGAAGATGGAGGATGCAGAATGAGTTGCTTGTAAAGGGCTCCCACAATCACTTGTCAGGAACAAGTGAAACAGAGCTTGCACTGCATGAGTGAGTAGAAGAACGTGATCCCCAGTTTACTTCTGAGATCTACAGAGTTAGTAAATAATTGAATATTGTTTAATTTGTGGTGAAGTAGCAGGAAAATTAGGATGGCTTTATGATTCAGTCAGTTTTTAGGGTCTGGTCTGATGGTGTGTTCCTGTCAGTGAACAGTGATTGGAATGGGATGTTAACATTCCTGTTCTCTTGTGTTCAAAGGTAAGAGTTTGTCGTTCTAATGAGGGTGCTTCATCCTGTGCTTCGAAGTGCTAGGCTTCTACAAAGATACCATTTCATTAACACAAAATATTCCCTCTTAAAATGGCAGATGTAATCTAGCAAGTTAATTACGGATCTATTTAATTACAGACTATCCATGTACTTTCCTATGTAGCATCTTCATGTCTGTGAGAGGATTTTTAATGTAATTTTCATGTCTCTTCGTTTTTAGTAGACTGTTGAGTTCAAGGAAAGATTGATGAGGTAAATTCCTATGGCAAATGACTGTTTGCTCTTGTAAGTCCAATGTTTGACTGACTAATGGTATGACATAGGAATGTGGAAAATACTGCAGGAATAAGGCAGTAAAGCTGGTCTCTAAATTAGTAAAGTAAACCAGATCTTACTAAAGTGATTTGAGTTCAAATAAATTAGTGCTGCTAACTTGATCCTTTTGTATTTTCTTCAGATTAGAACAGGCAAAAGAAGCTGAATCTAAGGATGCTTTGAAGGACTTAGTTAATTTGATAACTTCCTTGACAACATACGGTGTCAATGAATTAAAGCCAGCTGGTGTTACCACTGGAGTACCTTTCCTGCTACCTGGATTTGCAGTCCCACAGCCTGCAGGCAAAGGTGAGTCTGCTTTTTTCTCTGTTTGCTTTTTTGTTGTTTTAAATGCAAATTACAAGATACGGAGCGGCTGTGTATTGCACAAACCCTTTGCAACCAAGTCTAGGTTCTTTATCTAAGATCGTGTATCAAATACTCGGTGATTTTGGTCTCAAAGATTTTATTTTGGGGTTGGTACCCAAAGAAGAGAGCTTGGGGCTTGTGTATTTGAGGATAGGTCCAGCCTCTTCACTGCAAAGTTGACAGTTTTCTACATGGAGATTTGAAGAGATTATTTTATTGGAGAGATGCACTGATTTGATTTATGGTGTTTTAAGCTGCTCTTACTAAACTGATATGAAAGGCTGATATGCTGGCTTGATTTTTTTCTTTTTTTAATCCTTCCCTCATGCCATTTTGCTTTCTGTTAGCTTTTGTCAGCATAGGCAAATGTAACTTGTGAGCTGAAATCTGTTATTTCATCACTATTGTGATCAGAGTGATAAAATCTGTGGTGCGCTTGAAACCACAGTCAGTTACAATTCGGAGATAAGGTTGAGGAAGTCTTGAGGGAGAAAGGGTTTTATAAAAATAAACTTATGTTTCATGTTCTGTGCATAAACTTAAAATTCAGGTTAGTCCTGTATGTAACGAAGGAGTTTAGAATTTAAGTGACTGTGAAGCTAGTTTGTTACTTGAACTTTTTATGAGATATACCACCGGCACAAGAAAAGTTTGTTATAGGATTGCATTTATAGATTTATAGGCTAATGAATATACATCCTAGGTTCCTTGGACAGTGACTTCCTTTCTCTGGTATGGAGAGAGTTCATTGTTCATAGCAATTGTTTTTCTTTTGCACTAAACAGAAAAAGAAGGTGAACACTCAGAGTTTAATTTCTTCATGTTTTGATGATAATATTCATTTTTGTTTAGGCTAATCAGCTTTTCTGGTACAATATTATGAGAGAATCATGGCCTGTTGCAATCTGCAAAAGAGTTTTTTAACTTTGTGGTATTTGTCAGGACATCTCTTTCTTTTACCTGCTTTTAATCATTTCTTTTTATGAAGACAGTATTCATTCATTTTCTCAATCACTTTCATTTAAATCCTTTTAGTTCTTGATCTCTGAAGACCTGCTATAATTTGATTTCTTCAGTAGTGCTCCTAATAATCAAAAAGAATTTATTAATCTGCTTGATTGACTGGAACAACTGTTGATACTAAGCTAGAATATAAATAGTTCTATCTGACACTACTATGTTCCTGTCACATTTAATAAGCTCTAAATCCCCTCATTTGAACATTTTCCATAATAAAGAAAGCATGTAAAGAAGTCCCTTTAGGAACAACTGAGTGTGACTTAAATGTAACTAATATTCTTCCAGATGTGAAGTTGTTCCATGTTCATTTACAAGGGAATTTTCTCTTGCCTTCTGGAGAAATACTGACATGGAAAGTGGGGAGGCTTGGCATGGAGATAATTGAACCTACTGCTCAATTGGACAACTCAGTTTACAAAAATGAATGGAGTAGTGTTCCACAGAGAATATGAAATAAAGAAGGATTTTTTTTACTTATGAAAGGGTTTTCAAATCAGGTTAACAGTTTGCATATACCTTTATTTGAAAAAATAAGATTTTATTGTTAAAACATCCTAAATGTTTTGAGTGTCTTTAAAGTTCTCAATCCTGAGTGTTTATTTTGTTAAAACTATTTTTTACCATCAGTTGTTTTCTCTATCATGGGATTTGTCCATTGTGGCTTGTACTATTCCTACAGAAGTTAAAAAAGTTGTCTTCTAGGCATCTTTTGAGTAAAATAAGAATAGTATCTGCCCATAGAAAATTTTGGGGAGCACTCATAAATGATGCATTCTTTGGCTGAATGAATGAGATTTTAATCAAGTCGAAGGTACTTACAAGAAGAATTGTGACTGAGCTTTAAAGATGTGAGATCTTTGTGAGCTAATATTAGAGCTATCTTATGCTTTTCAACTCCTTCCCTATGTTTCAGTTCCTTAATTGTTAATAGTACTGGATCCTGCCAAAGCTCTTTTATTCCCAGCTGTGAGGGTTGTGTGGTGCATTATGGAATACAGGACACCTCACTGTTGCTATAATGAGTTCTCCTATGGCCTGGGTACATGAGGGGCAGGGCTTGTTTTGTCTCTAGGACTGTATCCTTTGTACATTTTAACACTAAATCAGTGTGCTTATCTATTTTAAAGAAATGATCTTTGATCAGCATCTTTAGCTGCTTGCATAAACTCTTACTATCGAAGATGAAGCTGCCATCTTAAAGAATAGTAGGTTGTGGAATTTGCAGTGTTTTAATGATTTTTTTCAACTAAATGTGGCATCATACACTGTTATTTTATTCCCACTTACTAAAATGTATAGATCATTATGAATAAGTTTATTCATTGTTTATGATGATTAAGAACTTTCTCTTTCCTTTTTCCTCCCATCCCGCTTTGTTTCCTGATTTAGGTCATAGTGTGAGGAATATTCAAGCATTTTCTGTCCTCCAGAATGCATTTTTGAGAGCAAAAACCAACTATCTAGCACAAATCATCCTTGATGCCATCACGAATATTTATATGGCGGACAATGCCAACTACTTCATTTTGGAATCGCAGCACACATTGTCTCAGTTTGCAGAGAAAGTTCCTAAACTTCCAGAAGTGCAGACCAAATACTTTGAGATGCTGGAATTGGTTGTCTTCAGCTTGAATTACATACCCTGTAAAGAACTGATCAGTGTGAGCATCCTTTTAAAATCCAGCACTTCTTTTCAGTGTAGCATCATTGCCATGAAGACACTCCTGAAGTTCACCCGTCATGACTACATCTTTAAGGATGTCTTCAGGGAAGTGGGACTTCTGGAGGTGATGGTAAATCTTCTTCATAAATATGCAGCCCTTTTGAAAGATCCCACTCAGGCACTGAATGATCAAGGTAGCGTGTCATTTTCCATTTTTCTAATATTTGTCTTTTTTGGCTGGAAATAGTGGAGTCTAATGTTTAGGAGAAATGAGAGAGTCTGAACATGTACCTTGCGGGCTGAATTCTGCTGAGGACTGCTCTGCCGTCTTAAAAGCTCACTGGAATTGCTTCTCTCAGTTTCTTGAGAGAAGCTTGAGGCTAACTTTAATGAATGATGCTGTATGAATGCAAAGCAGTAGGAGCTCATATTTTCCTTTTTAAATGTTTTTTTGATGTACTGATTCAATATTTGTTACTTAATGTGAAAGAAGTAAAGGAGCAATACATAGCATCAATATTCTTCCTAACAAAAGGTACTTTGTACCTTTGTGTTTAGCCCCAGCCTTGAAAAAATACAATAGAGTGCCTATCTGAGCTCTTAATAGGAGACTTTTTTATAAGCTGGGTCTAAATTTTTCTAAGCATTAAAAAAATGTAAATTAAGATCAATTATCTGCAGACTTGAACATCCCAGATAAGCTGCACAGCTGCTAGGCCTGCAGAGCAGGCTCTGCCATGTGCCATAGGAGCATACATGTACACACAGAGAATTTCTTTTTACATTCTTCATTCAAACTGCAATCGAGCTTGTGTGCATCAGTGACACTTACTTTTTAACCATAACTGCTTGATGTTTCACCTGGGTTGAATTGTATGAAGCTTCATTAGTGAGTGGTAGCTGTAGGTTAGAGTTAGAAAGCTTTGTTGCCAGTAACTCCATTGAAAAAACACATCAGTTCTCATGTCCCTGTAAATAAATGGATGAAGCTGTCATCTAATTACGGTGCTACCTGGGTGCACATGTCCTTGTGTTGGGGTTTACTTTTTATTAGGGTAATTAAAAAAAACCCAAAACCCCACTGTTTTTTCTGGAGTGTTACTCTGTGTGTACTATGCCACTTGCAGTGTTGGTCTGTTACACCTGTTGAGTAATCAGCTGTAATTATGTGAGTGTAGTTTTGTGGGGTTTGTGTGGAATTTCTCTTTTCAAGTACTGAAAACTGAACAAGAAGAGATGCAGTTAATTCTTCAACTATGGTATAGTTTTGTGGCTTGAAGAAATAATAGCTGCAGTGTCAGGCACTTTGGAGCTCACAGTGCTCAAAAACTTCTGCTTAAATTCTTGTCTTTATAAAATTAACTTTTCAAATGATTCATAGTTAAGCTTTCCCAGGAACGCATGTGTAGTCTAAATCTCAACTTGCTTTGGAAAATGGTGGGGCTGCATGCTCTCTGGGGAAGCAAAGAAAATAATAGCGTGGTTGCAAAGTACCAAGAAGCATCTTTTAAAAGAGTGGTATTTTCTATGACTTTAGCATCTGAAAATATTTTTTTAGTAGATTCAAGAAACAGTTCATTTGAGGACCAAAAGCAGCTGGCTTTATTGGTTATGGAGACTCTGACAGTACTACTACAAGGATCAAACACAAATGCAGGTGAGTAGGGAGATTTTTGTTAAAATAGGTGTAAAAAAGTAACTCAGAAAATTAGGTTTTGCCTTTCTATCTTCAGCCCAGTATTCAAATAGTCTGAAATACACTTTCTCTCTTGCCAAGTTTTCCCAGCAAAGAGAATAGACAGTGTAACCTGGAGTGCATAAAATAAAGGAGAACAAGAGTGTTTAACTTGAGTTTCTTTGCTATTGTTTACTTGAAGGCAACCACCACACTCCATGACTCTTCAGCAGTTCTATAATAATTTTTAGTAGTGCTTGTAACACTGTTTGGATGTTTTAAAATTTAAACACGTAATTAGAAATGTAGTTCAGTGTTCACAGTGTCATATCTACTTAATGTAATGCCTGTATCTTTAGTTAAAGATGTCTTTTCATTTTTAAAGAGTTACTCCCAGTCAGTATGTACAAATAGGGCTCTGTTACAATTGTCCTTTTCTAAATCAAGCATCTGTATATTAGTAGAGATGGAGGTTTCATTAACCAGGACTTAGTGGTTTTGAAACCGTGGTAGTGTCCACCTGCCTTGTGACAAATCCTTGGCTGCTGTTGGATGGCGTTCCTGACCTCACCTAGGAAGCATCAATCAGCCATCAGGACCTCCTTGCTGTTTCTCAGGACTGAGTTAATCTCTGAGTATGCACTGGAGAAGCAACAATAGGGAGTGTAAAAGACATCAGCACTTTGGGATAAAGCCACAGATGTTTTTCCTGAGGAATCTTGGAGAATTCAAGGGCCTCATTTCATCAGTAGCTCTCCCAGTTCAGGAGCAGGACAGAGCATACAGGAGGTGCTGAGAAACCATTCCTCAGAGAAGGGGTGCCTACTGTCTGTACTGGGATGTGAGCCCAGTGGCACTGTATCCAGAGGCCAGCAGGGGTTACAGGTCATCACAGAGGCATAGATAGGCATGATGCAGCCTTGCAGTGATCCATACCACATTCAGTGCTTGGTTTCTAATCTTAAACCAGCATCTGATAAGCTTTCCTGAGTATCACATAACTGCTAACTAAATCTCAGCAGGAAATTTGGGTGTCCAGACCCACACAGGTTCACTGGATAGTTGAGAACCTACACTGAGAGTGGGAGAAGTATAAAATGTTACCCCAGTCTCTATGAAAACCTGACTACAAAGGAGATAGGATTTGCCTGTGAAGGGCAAACTCACCTGTCTCAGGGTCTGAGGCCTCTGCTTTTGCACTGAATCCGTACTTCATCCAAAGGACGTCAGAGAAAGCAGGAGACAGGAAATGGATAGCGGGATTAATGTTTGTATGTATATGTTAGAGGGAATCAACTTGTTAATCCCGAACTTGGTCATTTAAACTGCTCTTTTAGTTTATAGTCACATGGAAAATGATCCCTTTTTGATGCAGTAATGCAGCATTGATCCATTTCCCCACTCAGTTTTCATTTTCAGTAATTAACATAGGGAAATGCTCTAGGTGCTGACACTGTACTAAACACACATTATATATGCCATTTATATTCTACTTTGGATTTTGTAATGTTTTCAGAATCGATTTCCATATAATTTTTGGTTATTGCAGTAGTGAGTAAGCTTGAATAGCCATTATTTGACTTATTCTCTACAGAGATAGGTCTTGCCACACAAAATTTTCTGTAGAATCTTACAAATGATATGGATAAACTGAATCACTTCTCAATCAGTGCTTCTGTCCAGAAACAGCTCAGTTATATTTTCAGTTCATATTGCACTTAGGTCACTGCTAAATGTAAGATAAACTAAACCAGAACAGTGTATGGCCTTCACAAAACATGGAGGGTTTGGTACATTTTTTATTTCATCCCGAGACCCTTTGACCTCTCGCATGAAGAGAGTGACTGCTGTTGGAGTAACAGAACTATTGAGGAAATTCTTAGAACTGACCTCTATCCTTGTACTCAATGCCTTTAGTGAAGAATATTGTCAGAAAACATTGAAGTTCTATTTTTATTTGTGTTAGGAGAGGAAAAATAGTAGTAAATCATTAAACATCCATAGAGCTAAAACTCTGCCTTTCAATCTGTAGAAATGAAAATAAACACCTTTGGTGTTGTTCTGTTGTCATTATTTGTCACTGGTTATGTTTTGCTTACTCTTAAAGCACTTATCCTTCCCCCCTCTTTCTGAGCAGGCATTTTCAGGGAGTTTGGTGGTGCCAGGTGTGTGCACAACATCGTGAAGTATCCGCAGTGCCGCCAGCACGCCCTGATGATCATCCAGCAGCTGGTGTTGTCACCCAGCGGAGAGGACGACATGGGCACCCTGCTGGGGCTGATGCACTCGGCCCCACCTACAGAACTGCAGCTGAAAACTGACATCCTGAGGGTAGGTGAAGGGTTGTTCTTCAGCACTCTTGCTCCTAAGGTGTGCTTCCAAGAGAGGAAACACTGACAAGGGCATTGGATTGAGCTGGATTGGGTGAATGGTGTTTAGCTACTGTATATTGATTGTCTCTGGAGTTGAGATATGTACATCTGATCCATGGTTTTTATTTTCTTCCATCTATCCATCGTAGGCTTCAGAAGTAGAGATAGAGGCTAGTGAGTGAGTATGCTTTTAGCATCATCAGCTGTAATCAGTCTCGGTGGATAGAAAATGAGGTGCTGCAGTTGTGATAATTTTTCCTGGTGGGGTCTTATTCAGCTAAAAAAAATGGGAATACATGTGGAAAAAAAAGCAAGCAAGCAACATACATTTGTTTTCAGTGCTGGCTTGCATTTTCCTGTGGCGTCTTATTTTACCAATTTGTATCTATGAATGCTGAAATAATTAATATAAACGCAAATTGTAATGATCACAGTAGAAGATAAAGCCAAAGAACTTGCTTGCTTAAGCAAAATAGTGGAATAGTGGAAAAGGCTGGGAGTGGAGGAAGAGCAAGAAAACTCTTGTCTGTTTCCTGTTGTATTAGGTGTTTTGTTTGCTAATCTAGACCCACAATTTCTTCTCCGAGTAGCTAATGTTATTTTCGTAAATTGACAAAGTACTGTTTTGTTTTAGGGTAGAAAAGCTGAGGCAAATAGTAGAAAGCAAATGAGTCTTACTGAGAGAACTTAGAGACATCTAGGTTCATCTCTGTTAAAAGGAGCTGTAGTGTTTCTCTGGCAGGTGAACAGCTTCATATTTTTCCAAAAGATAGAAAGGAAAACTAGTAATTATTCATTTACTGTGTTTTGTCTATCAAGGTATTCAGTAATTTTTGAGCATGTGTTATTCACAATACAGGGAGAGAAAAGATATTGCAGTTCCCCAGAGGATTTAACAGAAAATCAGGATTTCTGTCTCCCATGACCTGTTGTACTTGTCTTCCATTGGTGCTGTTTTCAGAAGTTTTGGTTATGGAACTGACAGCCCAGAACAGTGTGATGATATGTCTCTTACTGTTTGTTCAGGTTTGTCAGGAAAGGTGATACTGCCTTCAGAGGAATGACAGTCTTCCTATTTCATTGCCCATCTTCTGAGTGCTTAAAAAAGCAGCCTGATTCTGAAGAAGTAAACTTTTGGTCATGGGAAATTCCCCATATTTTTCTGTATCAATAACATTTTTCTGTTGTTTATGATGCTTTCTTTAGGGAGACTTTTTCTTCTATATTCTGTATTCACATGTGGGTCAAACTTCCCATGACAGTTGTTCTTTTTGTTTGTTTTTGGTTGTGTGGAGGGGCTTCTCCACTCCCTGATAATGAGTATTATTCTCTAGTACCTAAGTTCATGGGGTTTCTGCTGTTTATACCATGGCCTTGCATTTATTAGTTCAGCAAATAAGGTTTTTATCCACTTCGGTTTCTCTCTCAGGCTTATTTTTGAACAGAAACTCTTAAAATGAAGTCTCACTCAATTCAGAGATTTATAGAGGAAAGATAAAAATAAGTGGGGTTATTTGGCTGATTTTTTGCTGCCTGAGTTCACTCACTGAAGAGTTGTGTAGGAGTGCTGTTTAGGCTTCATACATGCCAGGTGCTTCTGCATTGTTGATTGCTGGGAGACTGTTAAGATGCTCCAAGATTTAGATTTCTCATTGCTGCAAGAAGTCATTTGCCTGCTCTTGTTTGAAATTGTTTGTGAAGTGTGATGGCAGAGAAGATTCCTTTCTAACAGAGATATTCTCCACCTTGTCACCTGGGAATTTTGAGTTCCATTCTGGGCTTGGTCAAGTCTTTTCTGTTGGGAGGTTTCTTTATCTCCTTAATTTCTTATTTCTAAATTAGGGGCAATGTTCTACTTTTCCCCCTTCTCTTTCTCTTTATTTGGTAAACTTTTGAGTATGGGCATTTTTATAGTACGAAGTTCGGAGACTTCAGGCATTACCAAATTCTGACAAATGACACGAGGATTTTGCTAACACAACAGTGTTTTGTGAACAAAAATGTTCCTACCTTTTTCTAAGCTGTTTGTAATGCTGCTCCTTCTTGTTGTTCTTGTTCTCCTGTTTTGACTGTTTGTTTTGTCCACAGGCCCTACTGTTGGTGCTGAGAGAGAGTCACCGCACAAGAACTGTTTTTAGGAAGGTCGGTGGATTTGTGTACGTCACATCTTTACTCGTTGCCATGGAAAGATCTTTGTGCTCACCACCTAAGAATGGCTGGGAAAAAGTAAACCAGAACCAAGTGTTTGAACTGCTTCACACTGTGTTCTGCACATTGACTGCGGCAATGCGCTACGAGCCAGCCAACTCTCACTTCTTCAAGACAGAGATCCAGTATGAAAAACTGGCAGATGCTGTTCGATTACTTGGCTGCTTCTCAGACTTGAGGAAAATAAGTCCCTTGAATGTCTTCCCTTCAAATACACAACTGTTTCAAAGACTTTTGGATGATGACCTAATATCCCTGGATTCTGTGTCACCTACTCTAAGACACTGCAGCAAACTTTTTATTTACCTCTACAAGGTAGCAACAGATTCTTTTGACAGGTATGAACTTCACTTTTTTTTTCTTCCTTTTCTTTCATCTTCTCTGCCTGTCCCATGCCAGTGTTCCCCAAAATAGTTTTCTTCAAATACCTTCGTTGCAAGCTTTTGTATTTCCATTTTAATCTACTTTCTTTCTTCACCCCACTGAGAGGAATATGAGGTGCCAACATCTGACGAAATAATGGCTTAGCTTGCTGGTGTTCTCCAGGATATGCAGCGGTCTCTCTGATGTTGGATGTTTTTATCATGGCAACAGTTAAGATAGAGATATCAGTTCATGGTTGTATTTGATGTGTTGAAGCAACGTGTTGGTTGATAGGCTGACAGATTGCATTATCATCATTAGAACTACTAGTTTTTTATGCTTTTATTAAGTGAAATGAAAATTTGGTTGTTGAATGTCATGTCTTAACTTCATGTTTCCTTTGATACGGAGCTTTAAAGTAAGTGATTAAATAATACCATGATTAATTTAGAATCGTAAAATCATTTAGGTTGGAAAATACTCTTAAGATCAGGTCCAGCTGTAAATCTGGCATTACCAAGTCCACCACTATACCATGTCCCTGAGTGCCACATATACATGTCTTTTAAAGACCTCAACCACCTCCCTGGACAGCCTGTTCCAATGCTTGATAATCCTTTTGGTGAAGAAATCTTTCCAAACACCAAATCCAAACCTCCCCTAGTTCAACTTGAGGCCATATCCTCGTGTCTTATCACTAGTTATTTGGGAGAAGAGGTGGACACTCTACTGCTATGACCATCTCTCAAGTACTTGCAGAGATTGATAAGGTCTTCCCTGTGCCTCCTTTTCTCCTTGCTAGCACATAAGACTGACATCTTGTTTTAGATGGATTTGCTTGTTCTTTAAGGTTATAGCTAGTCAGTAAATTACTGATTTTTAAATTTACCTGGGAGACACTCCCAGAATTAAAACAACTAGAATTTAAATTATAATGGGACTCAAAATGAACAGAAATGTATTTTAAAGTTGGTTCAGAATGACAACAAAACTTTGCAAAGTACCTGTTGAAGATTGGCTTATCTTAAAGTAGTTTTTGCCAACAATTTAAGGCACAAAGCATGAAACACAGACCTAAGCTTGTATCTGGGACCTTGAATCTACTTTGCACTCCAGCCTTTAAATGCATGTGAGCCTGTGCTAATAAGATGGGCCATCTTGCCCCCAAAGCAGCAAATCTTAATGCTTTTCTCTTCTTTAAAGAAAATTTTAAAAAAACCCAAACCAACAAACAAAACCCCAACACACGTGTTCACGCACACTCTCTCTCACTCTCTCTCACTCTCTCTCACTCTCTCTCACTCTC